>NC_091932.1:29710837-29863337 GCF_041260155.1 Ptychodera flava
AAAACCAGATATGAACTGAAAATGCTCACGTGTTGCATTATATATTGCAGTTATGTGTAAATTTTAACCTTTGCCACATGTTTGCAACTTCATTGAAAATATTATGATCAACGTAATGAACAATAATCACCGCCGATTAGGTCATGAAGTATACAAATATGTAATTAGCTGAAATAAAAATATCAAAGTTCTTTTACTGCAGTCATTGTATCACCACTTCATATAGCAAGTGTAATTACCGTTGGCCAAGTCCTTCAAGCCATATATGCCAAGCTGTGAACGCTCATTAGACATGCAAATTATACATTAGCTGACATGAAAATGTGAAATGACTTTGATATTGTTTTAACCAGGTATAATCATCAATGTACATAGCATGTTTTGCCAACTTTGATCAAGTAAATCCCAGTATATATCCCTAATAAGCAAAGGTCATTAAATATGTAAATTAGGAATTGGCTTAAGTAAAAATGCTTAATGGTTTTCAATAATGTTGTATCATGGTATCTGCAATATATGTAGAAAGTTTTGTCAACTTTGGTCAAGTTGATTCAGATATATATCTCTAATTAGGAAAGTTCATTTAATATGCAAATTAGGAATTGGCTGAAGAGAAAATGCTTAATGACTTTCAATAATATTGTATTATAGTGTCTTTAATGTACATAGCAAGTTTCATCAATTTTAATCAAGTCAATTCAGATAAATATCCCTAATTATGAAAATTCATTTAATATGCAAATTAGGAATTGGCTGAAGTAAAAATGTTCTTTGATTTTCAATAATATTATATCACAGTATCTTTGATGTATATAGCAAGTTTCAACAACTACAATCAAGTTAATTCAGATATATATCCCTAATTTGGAAAGTTTATTAAATATGCAAATTGGGAATTGGCTGAAGTAAAAATGTTTAATGACTTTCAAAAATGTTGTATCATAGTAGCTTCAATACATGTAGCAAGTTTCATCAACTTTGGTCCAGTCAATTTAAATATATATCTCTAATTAGCAAAGTTCATTAAATATGTAAATTAGGAATTGGCTGCAGTTAAAACGCTTAATGACTTTCAATAATGTTAAATCATAGTATCTTTAATATGCATACCAAGTTTGGTCGATTTTGATAGAGTCAAATCAGATATATATCCCTAATTAGGAAAGTTCATTAAATATGCAAATTGGCAACTCTCTTTCATGTCACCCCTTAATGGTTCCCACTACTGATATATCTTGGTGTGATCAACATTTGTAACAAATCTCATCAAATTGTGTGTAGTCGTTTTAATGAATATCCATTTTTTCTAAAATCATTAATTATGCAAATAAGCAAAAAGTATGCAAGCCACACCCACCAAAAACTAATCAGTTCTTGCCATTTGCTAACTGAATCTATGTACCAGATTTGATTCTGATCTGATAAGCCGTTTTTGAGATATCGGACCAACAGACAGACAGACAGACAGACAGACAGACAGACAGACAGACAGACAGACAGACAGACAGACAGACAGACAGACAGACAGACAGACACACGGACACACAGACAGACAGACATCGCTGCGACATATGCTCACGTGTGTAAACACGTGAGCTAAAAAACGCTGCTGAGAATTCAATCACGGATGCCCTCATGGTGGATGTAGCAGAGCGGAAGGAAATTGCGCCAAGCCCACCGACGCGCCCTTTCAATTGGAAACCCAATTCACTCGTTTGTTGTGTACAGATGGGATCGATTCAAGTTTTCCGTTGCTTGGGTCAACGGCAGCCGAGCCGAACAGAACTCTGAATCAGGGTACCAGCAGTTGCCCCGGTGACTGACATTGCAGAATGCACAGAAGGGGAAGGACCAATGATCGTTTTATAGTGATTTAATTTACTGCTTGTTTCCTCGATGAGAATGGAATATGACGTGTGTTTGAATGTACACGTATGTATGAAGTACTTTTACATGAAATCTTGTAAAACGCGATTATTTAATGTCGATTTCATTATTTTGCACATCTTTTCAACAGAAGTACCCCCTGCCCCTTCGCCCCTTTCTCGCTTTCAGATCAGTTCTTTAACGTATCAAATTCCACGTGAAGAGTGTCGGCGAATTTGCAAGAACAGCTACTTGAAAACTGCCTCTTAAGAATAACAAGCGAACAAACATTTGTCACACGTATCGGCAAATTGGCAAGCTATTCAAAATCTCCGCAAGTGGAGATATTTCGATCGAAAGCAAACCGCGCGTTGTTTGAGGTACTTCAATTACCTCCGTACCGATCAAAAATACTCCTTTTTGGGCAATTTCAATAACGATTCTTTGAAGACTGAGAGTCAATTCGAGCAATTTTAAACTTCGGTACCCTCAGCGGCTGAGTTATCTATTTAGTCTTTAAAAGGTTCACTTCTATAAATAAAATGTATTACAATTACATATCTAGCTTCTCTGTTTATTTATCTTTTATTGTTTTAGCTGTTATTTAATCATTGCCACTGACTTTGAATTGCAGTCTGGTTCTGGGCGAGTCACCGCACGGTTAATTCACCAAGCTGACGCGCCAAGCTTCGCAAGCCCCTCGCCCACCCTCTCCCGAAACCTTTCTCCACTGATGAAGATCAATGCTATTTAGAGCGGACATACATTCGACTTAGTATGGGAAACTGAAATGGCATTTGTTTCTCGATTTCAAGGAGAAAGTCCATCAATGAATATATTATTGTGTAACAACGTCGAAACCAATGCCGCAATGTACATAGAGATTATGTACATGATCAAGTTCAATCATATATGGCAAAATAGTCAAAATAGTCTCATTACGATTGCATACAAGTTCTTTTTAATGCAACATTTTCAATGCCTCAATTTTTTTGATTTGACGTCTTCTAACATAAACGGCCACTCGATTATGACTTGTGATGTCACCGCAACAGAGAGTGAATCTTTTCCTTGACAAATTCGTAAATTAGATGGGATTAAAACTGATTCCACTGATTAAGGAATGAGGACTTCTTTGATTGTTAATATAACGAGTGAGTGGAATAGAAGGGCCAGTAGGTGTAACTTCCAAGTATGCAATAATTGCTGTTTTACTTTTTGTCTTGTATGTCAACTGCAAGTTCTTGTTCTACCCCCAAAAGCATGTTGAAACACCAACTATTTAGTTTGCTAACACAGCGCCTATGTGTCTAAATTGCAATGTTATTGTTAACATTTGAATTCGAGTCCGGACCTAGATTCAATTGTTAAGGCTCCATAAGCTGTGTCTTTTGGCTTTTTTTTCAGAACTTTTGTTTTGTGGTTTCCCTACACTTTCTGCAAATAATCCCTAAATTGTAATTTAATGCCAAGTATATAGCATATCAACACAACCTATATGAGTATAATCTCCGTTGTTATTGTTGAAAATTGTATTCAAGTCCGGACTAAAATTCATTCTGTAAACAATAAACTATGATCACTACACACATACAAGCTGTGTTGACAAAAAGAATACTTGAAATTTCAGCATGACAAACGGATTAGGGTCAGACACGGTAGTTGATATACAGAAGAAGAACACTGAAAAACTTGCCACAAGTTACAGTTTATGTCCCTTTAATAATGGTTCACATAAGTACTGCTCAACTTGACAAACTGAATACTGTGTATCTCAACGTGTTTCGGGGAGTTGAACAAGAAAGAGTACTTGACAAAGAGAACAAGAATAATGAAAAAAAAGTACAGCTACTGGCCCTTAACTGATCCAAATGACATTTGCACACACCTTTGCGAGAGATTCTCCATTGCAAGGACAGACTATGCACAGATTAAGGCAGTCGGCTGTGCGATACCATGTGGTGGCGCACTGCAGGTTTGGCCTAAATAATTTGATACTGTTTTGAATTCTGCGCAGACCATGAGGCGGCCACAGGGAAACGACGTGTTTTGTCAGTCGATCACTTGTCAATTAGCCAGGAAACGTTCTGTCAGGAATATGTACAGCCGGCTAATCAATCAATTATCAAGTAATCAATAGATTGATCTTAAATATAATCAATCAATCAATCAATCAATCAAATCAGTGTTTCTTTCGGTCTATCTCAGTTTGTCAATCAATCCAATCCTTAATGGCGAAACCAGTTTATCCGTTTATTACTCGACTGATGATTGGCAAATATAATTCATTTATTTGATCAAATAAAAGGTTAACTTTGCGATGGTCTTAGCCGGCACATTATCCGTAGGTTACTCATTCGAACGTATAATGCAGATTTTGGTCAACCCAACCAACAGAGGGATCTCAAATTTATGGTATTTATGAAAGAGGAAAAACCTCATAAGCTTGCAGATGGATACTGAAAAACTGCCTTTTACAAACTGAACGCGTAAACCGAAACTCGATCAACAGCCATTTCCTCTGGGTGAGGACGATTGATTCTGTTCTCGGCATACACGTTTCATCTCAAATGTGGATTGCATTTCTAAAACACATGGTCTGTGTGTAGGTATTTGTCATTAGAAAAAAAAACACGAGTAGAGCTAAGTAATTAGCTTTATTACGTTCAGTTTCTAATTAAGGGTTGTGTTCTTGGTAGGCCGCTGAGGTTGTTTCACCGCCCCCAGATCTGGGGAAATTTGCATGTTTTTCCCTCGCCAGATACTTCTGTGCGCCAGTTTTATTCTTACTTTGAAAAGGGTAAGAAAGAAATTGAATTACATCCAAGTCTTGGCTACCGACATTCGTTTGTCGACAACGCCAGCTCGCTCGCGCCGTGTTGATGCTCGTCCACGTGATCCGTAAATTGTGTGATCAAGCTCCCACTGCGCAGGCTCGGGCATCTTTTTGATCACCGAATGAGATTGAAAGCAAAAGAAACTGCGGAGGAACGTCTTATTTAGATCTCGATCACAAAGTACCGAGTATCTGAGGTTTCTCCCCAGCGCTCTGAGGATTTGAGGAAAAAAAGCGAAAGTCACCACATACTCTATGGTCTAGTGTCAGCCATAAACTGTAAGTATCTTTTTTCCTCAAAGACGTTCGCTTATGATGTCAAGACGTTTGCAAGGTGTCTCCGACAAACCCGGTATCGCTTCTAGAAAACACAGACTGACAAGGTGCAATGTAGTTTTTATATGTAAAAAGCGTTCTTTTTTCACTAAAATTATAGAAATTTGTCGGAAGTCCAAATAACTTGAAATGGGAAGTCAAAACTATGAGGGATATATATATATATATATATATATATATATAAACAGATTACTTTGAACTTGAAGTAATCTGTATTATTTATAACGCTCTGCTTTTTGCATGAGCACTGTAATTTCCCTCGAGGACATCTGTATACTTCGAGATAGATAGATATATATATATATATATATATATATTAATATTATATATATATATATATATATATATATATATATATATATATATATATATATATATATATTTATATATAATCCCATGGTATTTTTCTCTGTTTGACGTCATCGTATACGAGTGTTTTTGCGGAGCCGTACAACTTCGAGCCGAAGGCGAGAAGTTGTGCGGCTCCGCGAAAAACACGAGTATACGATGACGTCAAACAGAGAAAAATTCCATGGGATTATATATTTATCACATGAACAGTCTTCTTATTTTTCTTTGATGTGGATGGATCAAAATTATTGTAACAAATTGCATGATTTTTATCGCGATTTTGTGTTTTATATACGCGGATTACTTACATTTAATGAGTAAAGCGGTCCGTCACCCAGGAGATGTGCAAATGTTTACAGGTATACTTTCATTCATAAATCCCATTAAGCTAAAACTTTGATACATGGAATGGTATCTCCACCAATCAGACATACGGATTCGGTCACGTGCTCGTGTCAATCATTGTCTCGCGCTGGAGCGATGCCAAGGCAAGTCTGCGATCGGCGGACATAGCTTTCACCGCGCTGGCGACGGATAACGATAGTATTTTGAGTTATTTAGAATATTTAGAATTATATTTATAAAGCGAATGCAACGGCACGATCGAAACAGTAATTATCATTCTTAGAGATGTTGTGGCTTTTAAAATATAACAAGTTTACGGCCTTGGCGAGCCCGAAAGTTTCAGATCGATGACACACACAGTGTGCGCTTGTAGTGGGCACTGCCGTCACCGGTCTCCGCCGGTGGCCATCTCAGTCGTCAATGTTTTCGTCATAGGGCCTACGGACTTTGATATTTGCTGTAGCACATATATCGCCCGTAGGTACTTCCCAATTTTGTTACTTGACGGGAACTCTGTTCTGTTGTGAGTGTTGTCTGAGTCAACTTTCGAAATGCATCGGATTCTACAGCGCTGCACTGCAGAGTTTAGGCCTACGCTACAGTTCGACAGGGCTTGATTCCGATCGAGAAACAACGGAATAGTATTTGTGTGATGAAGGAAATTTATCGTTGTTCGTCGATATTTGTGCCTTCTATGTCGCTTTCCCGAAGTTTATACAGTATTCATTTATTAAGTTGAACTTTCGTTGAGGTGTATCTTTCGGGTTTATCGCTAACCGGGATCGCCAGGTAAGACGTCGCTTGGCGATCGCCAGGTACGACGATATCCACATTGAGCCTTGCTACTGGAGCCGTGACGTTACCGAGTCAAACGATCGACGGTATCCTCATTCGATTCTTGGGAAAAGTAAAGCTTTAGCGACTCAAAATTTCGTTGGGCATGCCTTCTATGTTTCCGTATCTGGATTTATCGGGTCACCTTTTTGTCAAAATGCCATGAGAGCACGGCATCGATCACGACAAATCGGTCTGTGTCGCGACGTGCACGTACGAACGGTACCGTTGCAGGAAAAAAGTTCCGGTTGATGACGTACAACAGGGGTAATATGGATTTCTTATCTGTGCTGGTGTACGTCACACAGGTGGAGATACGGGCCAGTTCATGTGATAAATAAATAAATATATATATATATATATATATATATATATATATATATATATATATATATATATATATATATATATATATATATATATACGGAGACAGCACATCTAAAATAAATTAGTATGAGATTGTGTCGATATCCAGATAATATTCGGTGTTGAAAATGTAACAATATTAAATGTTTCAAGGTTACTGTCGATTTTCGAAAGATTTCCAAATTGCACGAACCGTCAGTGATTTGTGCGTCTAAATGTCAGGGGTCGCTGTTGAAAACGAGCCTATTGCATCAGATTCTGACGTCAGGCGTGATTGCATCTTGATTCCCACATCTTTTCAATTTGCTCTAATTGACGAGTGCAACCGTCCAGATCGCTGAAGTCTGAATCAGTGAACTTCCTTTGGTCTCCAAAGTATTAGAGTTCACCACCTGCCTGCGTCTCAATCTCTCCAGTTTCATGAACTGAAACAAATTAGAGAGATTTGAAACAGACGTGTGAAAATCCTTGTGAGATCCGCTCGATCATTGAACTGTTAGCAACCCCCCAGACAAAAATCACAGGCCCCATCAGTATTTCTAGGAATTGTTTTGGAATTTCAAATTGAATCAACCTGGCATGTTCCCAATATTCTCTTCATCGACATCCTCTGATGACTCAACAAAAACAGTGAGTCGACTTTGTGAAATTTCGGCATAAATTCACTTTGTTAGTGACAAGGCATTGACGTAAGCCCATCGAGCTAGTTTGAGTAAACATCCACTAATACAGTAACCGTTAGTTCGCCGTGTGGATTGCGTTCACCCTTGGTCCAGTAATACACTCTGACATTGAAAAGTAAATATAAATATTTTATTCTCCTCTCCCCGAAGAATCCAAAGAAACAAGGTTGTCTCCAAGTGCAATGAGATCAAATCCAGATCGTAAATAAGAGAGCGTTTGACAGACACAGAGTAAGGTCACAGACCCCATGCAAAGAAACCCTGGCGTTCTTCTCTTGTAAACAAGAGACGCAGAGAACGATTAAGATGCAACCTTGGACTAGAGTGGAAAAGGTGCACCACGATTTTCTCCACTTTCACCACTGTGTATACTGTTTGGCTTCAGAATGGCCATTGGCCTTCCTGCTATTAACAGTGTGCCAAGTACACGTTTTTAATTTCTTTTCTCTCACATTCACATTTACTCGACGTTTGATTGTCGTATCTGGTGTGTGGCGAGGGTGAACGTACGTTTTGGAGGGGGAGGGGGCTGGTTAAAGGTATACTGTCACCTGTTCCAATTTTGCCACAGTTACCATTGAAAGAGAAAAACTAACCAATCACAGATTCTAAGCGGTTGGCCGCTTTTTAAAATAGCGCCATAACATGTGCATTTTGAATACCAAGGAACGCCCCTTTGACGATAATATAGGCATATTCAGTTTACAGGTGATTGTATACCTTTACGTTACAAGAAGAATTTGCAAACAGTCACAGATTTTCATTCTCGGTCAAAGACACCCAAACAGTTTTGAGAAATTAACATTAATTTTTGAAAAATTCTCAGCCACACTCCCTGCCACACTAAGGTGTCTTCTGCCAAAGTTTCTCCTCGTGTGTTCATGTATACGGCAGGTAGCCCCTGTGATGTACAACCATTTATGCAGTTATACGGTCTGTCCGCCGTATACTGCAAGCCAACGTGTCCAATGCCGCGTGATGTTGTGAAAATAAGCCGATGACATCATCAAATAAATATTAAATACAGCATTATTTACCAAATCTTTGCCTCATAATGTTTCCAAGTTACCGTTTAACAATATGAGTAGCCTAGTGACCGCACATAGTTCTCTCGTCCTGCAGGGCTTAAAATCGTACGGAGAACGATGCCTTGTTCCTAGGGCCTAGACCAAGTTTCAAATAATATTAGTTCTGATATACTTTATATCGATAAGTATTAATTTGAATGTTGAGGTGGTTCACTGGTTTCCCTGCAGTGTCCATTTATCTAGCCATCTATCTGTCAATTTATCTAAGAGAAGGGCATACATGACTTGAGTTACACCCATAATAGCGATCAAGAGCAAGAAAGACACACACAAACACACACACAGATAGATAGGTAGATAGATAGATAGATAGATAGATAGATAGATAGATAGATAGATAGATAGATAGATAGATAGATAGATAGATAGATAGATAGATAGATAGATAGATAGATAGATAGATAGATAGACATCAAACTATACAGATGCTCTTCAGGGAATAGATAGATAGAGAGATAGATAGAAAGATAGATAGGTATCAAAGTATACAGATGCTCTTCAGGGAAATTACAGTGCTCGATGCTAAAGCAGAACGTTACAAATAAATAACACAAATTTCTTCAAGTGCAAAGTAATGATATCTTTTTCTTAAGTTTCATGCATCCTGCAATCATCAGACAGAAGAAGTGAAAAGCTTCTTAGCTCAACAGTCTCATATATATGATCGGGACGTACCACTCACCTCTTCTCTGTCTGAAGATTGCAGGATGCATGAAACTTAAGTAACATATATCATTACTTTATACTTGAAGTAATTTGTGTTAATATATATTTGCGAGAAGGCTTTAAACTCTAGCTGAATATGGACGCACGAGTAAACCCATTTCAACCTATTTTGGTCTGTTCTTTTCTTTTCTTTGGAAGAAGATAAAAGACAAGAGCTATATAATATTCCTCCTAGGCTTTTCTTCCTCACTTTCTTTTGCATTTCCCTCAAATGCACAAAGAAAGAAAAAAACCTTCTCGACAACTGTCTCCCAGTCTGATGATTGCCCCTCACATGGGGAAACCTCTGATAACTACGTGGGTGTATTATGGCTTGCTTGAATTTTTTCAAGAGTGTCCGCATCTTTTTGTCCGCTGAGAGACCGCTGGCGAACAATATTATATTTTATGCGAAAAGCTATGTTGACGGTAAAGGGTCAGTGATGTTTGATAGAAAGTTATTTGATATTCCTGAGCTCTGGCCTGTGCACAATTTTAGATCGAAGGGTCAACATTTGGATCAACATATACCTCTGTTCCCCTCAATGGAGAGTTTAAGTTTATATGTACGCCACGAACTGTGGTTGCATGCGAGTGCAAAGCGAGGTCAAAATCCAGGCCATGAGGAAGTAAGTTAGGGACCGTCTCGCATTGTCGCAGAAGTTCAAGAAACGAAATTTCTTCGTTTAGATCAAAACCCCCTCCCCCTAAACGAAACTTCAAAAGTGCGAAATGTTCATGTCTGCCTGAGACTACAATGTTGCATTTTGCTATAGCTACTAAAGACGTATGCCCCTTGCCACATTACAATTAAAGTAATCGATCAGATTTGAGTACTAACAGGGCATTTACCGCATAAAAGTTTCATTTTATTTTATTTTATTTTCCCTTTTTGCATCTCTTGTGCTGTTCTTTGTCTTTGTGAACACGCAATTTGTACTTGGTAGGGGCGGTAAATAAGCGAGAAACTTTGACAAGGGGGCCCAGGCATGTTCAATCATATTAAAACGACTATGATCAGGTGCATTACAAGTGAGAATAAAGAAATCTCGTGGTTAGAGCAGACGCTTATAAATAGCACATTTAAAAAATGATACTTTTGTCACTGTATAATTTGATGAATGAAAGGTTTAGGATACAATGTTACTATCGGAAAATTGTGTTTGGGGCACAAACGAGATGGAAACAGTTACAAATTTGTTGGCACGAGTGTGCAGTTTTTCTTTAATTTAAAATAAACACACGAAAACTTGTGATCACACAATAAAAGTGCGAAAGTGAAGTTCACTAATTGAATGGAGGTCAAACCCCCTCTCCCCGTAAACGAATGAATTTCGCTTTTTGAACTGCTGCGACAATCTGAGACGGTCCCTTATGTTCAACAAGAACAAAGCAAGGTCACAGATCTAGGGCCGGAAAAAGGCCTTATGGTTTCCCCTGAAAATAGACAGGACACATTCTTTGAACCGCAACGGTCACCAGAACAGATTCTTCAGATGCAACAAAGGGACGAAGCGGAGAAGTCCCAAGCCATGATTTCTCGGCTTTCCTTGCCTTTGACCGTTGCCTTGATACTGAGTGGCTTTACATTGGAAGTGACCAGTCTCAGTAAGTACATCGACTGTGTGTAATTACCCGTCCTGTTTGTCTTTTCCCGCTGTTTCAGCTTAATCGAAATGTGTCCGTGAAATATGGTGTGTGGGTTGACATGCGTCACACGGGAGGGGGTGGGGCTGATTTTCCCGTTGGATATTTTGAAATAATCAATTTTGATCAATAGAAACATTAAGTTTTTTATTTTCGGTCGCAATAATGTCGAAACGACCAAAAAAAGTGATAAAACATCATCGATCTTAGCTTTTTTTCACCACGCACTATATTATTAGGAGGTATCCATTATCATTCTGTAGGCCTGGAAGTGCCCAACACACCGTTACTTTATATTGCACCAAAGGGTAGAACCAATTGAACTCGGGGAGGGGTGAGGCTTTGGGGAAATATTGTTGTCTGAAAAAGAATACAAATATTTTGAGTGTTAAGGAGCGCAGCACTTTCAAGGTCAGTCTTCTCCACATAGCTTTTTTACCACGTAACTTTTGTTCATAAAATTGAAATAATCAGAAAGATAGACTGTAAAATTGAACTTATACGGAACACTACAAGTTTATTCAAGATGCAGTTGTAAACCGGTTACAGTAGGTATAGTTCTTAATCGCACGTTTCAAAAAGATTGCAATGCGACCCACAACAGAAAGAAAATCGCTGCTAAACCCACTTCCTCGGGCCTCCAGTACCCCCAAAGATCAAATGCTTCTAACCCAGTCACAAGAACCATGTAATGTAAACTCACACGATGTTTTCTTGATCTGCAAGCTTTAATGGCAAGACGATGACTCTCTTTACCTTTTGGTCCCTCCCTCCGTCCTCTCTTGCTCGCTCCCTCACTCACTCTCGCTTTCTCCCTCTGTCTGACTGTCTGTCTGTCTCCCTGTCTTTGTCTGTCTGTCTGTCTGTCTGTCTGTCTGTCTGTCTGTCTCTCTCTCTCTCTCTCTCTTCTCTCTCTCTCTCTCTCTCTCTCTCTCTCTCTCTCTCTCTCTCTCTCTCTCTCTCTCTCTCTCTCTCTCTCTCTCTCTCTCTCTCTCTCTCTCTCTGAATGAGTGCACATGCGTCTACCAAAGTCTCAACTGTAGGATTCGTTAGTGGAAATAATAATTATATTTTACTGTTCTTGGTATATTTTTGTTTGTGCCTACCAAATTTGATTGCATATTCTTATGCATCGAAAGGAAGGGATCTCAGGCAGAGTGATTGTAACATATGATCATGTGAACGCTATAAACCAATCGTGTGAACCGTTTCGAAAGTTATCTACCTGTTCTAACGGAACTTGTAGTAAAAGATGATGAGCAGTACTCGCAAGCCGGCGTGCGCAGACAGCTAAGTCGTTTACGACCGAAGGAGGTTTCGGCAAAGTGGTTCTTGTGTGAGAACGTTGGTATTTCCGTAATACTTGTATCAGTACTCGGAGTAATGGCGAGCAAGCAATCACTGAGTCGTCAGCGTGCGGGCAAATGAAAAACAGGCAACGGGTCTGACGGGTAGGCCTATTGGGAGAGCTACATCGCGGTTTGGAGATGACATTGATGAGTATTAAGGATACGGAGGGCCAACAGGCAGTTTTCCTTGGGCGGGATGGGGGTGGGGTGGAGGTGTGGGATACTTATGAGCGGCGGCGAAACATGTCGAAATCACTGTGGCATATGGTTTCGAATAGCTCTATAAACTGTCCCCTCTAAATTTAAATTTTGTGTAAAAATACCGATTACTGCATTTTTGATAAACCATGTACATGTAGGACACCTCATGTCACCATTTCTTTAAAGCTGCCGATAAGCGCCCTCTGGCCTGTTGGACAGAAAGTTTGTTTACAGTTTTATGACAGTTGACGTAAGAAATATTGGAAGAACGTAAAACCGACCATGCCAACTGACCTGGGGGTCCAGCAGACATGATAAATCAACCGCCGATAGCAGATATTTCTCTCCATCGTATTTAGTCTATGCCATATCCTGTTTGTCACATGTTAATCCTGAAGTCAACCTGTTACCATGGTAATCACTCTACCCCCCCCCCCCCCCGGAGTAAGTTTAAGCGACAGTGTAAATATATACTCGATTTCGGTAAATTCACCGCTTGCACACGGAACCCAAAACGTCTTCACTGCCTGATATCAGAGACTGCCCCGGCGGCCTTGCCCGCTTTGGATTGCCTTTGAGATGGAGATTGGCGAAACCGAAAAAAATAAGGGACTGGACGTAATTTAGCAGGGGGGAGGGCCGGGGGGATTTCGTATGAGAGTGACCAAAAATTTATGACCCTCCCCCAAAGCAAGGCTGAAAAATTTTGTGACCCTCCCCCAGTTTCAAAAAAATAGAACATTACAAATTGATCGAATCTTCAACGATCAAAAATTGAGGTGGGGATTTACAACACAGGGCAATATGGAAGGATACCAGCAAAGGATGCCTGCAATTTTTTTATTTGCTTCTGCTTGTGACAAGAACAAGTCTAGACATGGATGTCAGCCTTACCTAAGAATACTTTCAATGACATGGTGTCAGTCCCATTTGACCAGCATGGGTAAAACTAATCTTGTAGAAAAAAATCTCGATAATTCTATGCTACAAAATTTTCAGTACTTTTAATAAAAGGGAAACCCCTGATTTCTCTGCCTACACAATATGCATTTTGATTGTTATGATAATGGTTTAATATACTGTTTAACTCTTACACTGTTTAACCCTTTCACCACCATGGTTTGGCCCCAATCCAATTGTTATCAATGGTGAGTGTGGACCTGTTTACAGGAAATTGGGGTGAACAGGTTAACTTAGTAAACCAATCACCAGATAAAGGAGTACTGGTATTCTTGTTTCCAGTGTGGTATGGATGGATTGTTCTGGGGAACACCATAGGATAAACTCTATGATTAAATTAATTCATTGTTTGATTTTCTGCACAAGTTTGATGAAATGCTCTATTTTCCACTTTGTCAGCACACTTGTAAATGTGGAACAAACCACAAAAAACAGTTTAAGACTTCACTAGACACAAAAAATGACACCTCTGCTCAAGTGTCATCAAGCTAGGCTGACAAACTGAATCAATACAAAGCATATCATGCTAAAATACAGCAGCTAATATTGAACAATTCTGAAATCTTATGAAGTTATATAACTCTGACCTGCAAAGTAAACAACAAAACCAACATCTTGTCCATACACCATTGTTTCAAATTACAGTGACTGACAGGCAAAACTAACAAAACAGCAAACATGGAATTTAGCCATTTTCATTGGCCATTAAAGGGACAAAGTCACTCATTTTTGACAAAATTTTGGTCATTTTAATTTCCGTTGAATATATATGCTTTTCTGCTGCTCACTGAAATGGGCTTAATTGCAATCTCTGGTTGTCACAGCTCAACTCATATGCATGCATGGATATAACACGTGGTCACTTAATAATTTAATTTAAGGTATGTACCAAAAATTGTCACAGTAAATTTCACATGTTAATGTGCCTTATAAAAAGTAAGAATTTAATTGCAATAACCAGAGAGTGAGCACATTTCAGTGAGAATAATCTATCAAAAGAAATTTAAATGGCAAAATAATGTCAATAATGAGCAACTTTGTCCCTTCAACTTGGTACATATCTAGTAGAGATTCTTTTAATTCAAGTGTCAAGCAGCATGACCATTGCACTGTTGAAGTATTAAACTGGTGGCAATGAATAGTTTTATGATTGGTACATTGACAAGATAGTATTGTCCAAAGTATCATAATATTAGCCATTTCTGAACAGGGATATAAGATTACACCACCATGTGAACTCACAAATATTTCCAATATGAAAGTTCAGTCCTCTGCTGAATGTTGAATCATGTACCGGTATGTTGTACACATGGAGGTAGACACCGAGCATAGATTTATGTAAAAGAGTTAAAGTCTTGGTACTAGATGACCACTAAACAAGATTGGCAGTCCGCTTGTTTCAAAGCTATTTAAAAACTTTCTTCTGGGCCTATTTCATATCATACTTGACCCTCTGCACTTGACCTGCAAGCTTGGTACGTACATGTATTCTGGAAAATGACAGTAATTTCAACGTCATTTTAAGTCAGAGATTCGTCATGTAAGTCATTAATTTCACTCAATTATTTCTGTCCGTTCTTCCTGACTGTCAAAATTGATTGAGGTCTAAGTATTGAAAGTACTTAATTTAATGATGATTTTCACAAATATGTTTCATTTACAACTTAACTAAATTGTAACTACTTCCAAGTGTGACTGTGAACATCATTCTAAAAATATTCAAATACCTTCAACGCATACAAGTTTGTTTACAAGTTTCGCGCTGCCAAGAAGTTCTCTGGACGTACACTGTACATTTTAGCCTATCATTTTCAGGAAATAAATGTCTGTATGTTTAAAAGATTGACTTGTTGGCTTATGAAAAATATATTAAGGATCACAAGGATGTTGATATTGCAATTCACAAGTCTCGGTGTTGTTTTCCCAAGCAGGAGCGTATCAGTATCACCATGGACCTAGCTCTGCATGGCAGGGCTGTGTATTACCAGCTAGCGAGCGTTATACGGCCTCCTACCACAGGCTGACTATAACGCTGGTAACACAAGCCCTGCCATGCAAAGCTAGGAGCTACCTCACTCTTTTGATAGTACCGTGGTATCATATATTGCTTTATGTAGCTACAGTTCCGAAACTGAAGGGTTTGCCTTTTTTCGAGTTTAAGCTTTTAGATTTTGGGGTTTGATCAAGTTGATGTCCTACCTAAACAGCAGTCCAAATGTTGAGGTACAACGGCAATATTGCCGTACGCTAGGAGGATATGTGTACCACCGTCGTTACACAAAGACTACTAACCCCAAAGAGCTCTCTCTCTACCGGGTGCATAGGCCTTCGCGTTGCGACTGTGGTTGCACCTGTGTGATGAGTATGCCGTTGTTGGAGGCAATCAAAGCAGTAGGGCTTAGACTGCTACACCAAGTCAATGGCATATCATGTAAAGTAGTACCCTTTCACTTTGGCTTTGAACTGCAGATGTAGAATGTTATGATTCAACAGACTGTCCAATAATTCCAATAATGAATGCCCAAATTGGCTCATAATGGAATAGAGCACTTATACTCCATTAAGGGTAATCGTAATAAATAATGCTTTTCAAATGTTTTCTTTTATATTAATGCACATGCATGTGCCTGCCATTTTTTCTAAGGAATTATAATTTAATATTTATCAAAATATCAGTGAAATTCATAATTTTGGAATGTATCACATTGACAATTGAGGGAATACTGGAAACAATGTGACACTGATCTCCATAACAATGATATATGGTCATGTGCAATGTATTGAGCAGTTCAATCTCTACATGGGGAGGAAATATGGGAAAGTATGTGTTCCTGGTACAGATATAGAACTACATGTGTGCATGACCCCATTATTCACTTGGTCAGTTTTATAACATTCCTGATAGACCTGTGTAGTCAGAGAACTTGAAATACCTTTACATGCGCTTATTGCACTCGTATGAAATCCAGTTTTACAAAATGTACTATTGTGTTCCAGTAGACAATGAGAAGTTTTGGTCATGTTGCCCTGTTTGTGGGGAAAGGTCAACAGAAAGGCTATGCCTATTCAAGCAATAATTTAAGCAAACAATTCAAAGTATGGTCATGGATTGAATGCTATAGTGTGAAATTATGGTGTTTTAACATTGACAATACTTTGTCAATTTTTGTGCCTCGTTTCTTTGCATTTTAAACATATCACAGAAAGCAGCCTAGATAATAGAGGATAGACTGATCCTGATTTGACACAGAAGTGGCAAACACTATTTCATGACCAATCAAGTCTCCATATTCTGAGTGACATTGGGATATCACCATATTTAATCAAGTTCAATCTAAATATGTGATCAACATGGCTGATTCACTGTATAAATTACCCATACTAAATTTCAACAAATGTCAGATATCCTGCCTTCATAACACAAATGAACACTATCCATTCCAAAGATAGTACCCAGGTGGTAAAGCCAATATAAACTTGAAAAATGCCACAAGTAGAAATACCAATCAGATGACTGTACCTAAATATTTAAGTATACTAAAATCACTCTTCTGGAATCAAAATTATTAATTATCACGTCAAAGCTTACTCTTAATTTCAAACAATAGTATCTCTAAAAACTACAATTCATGTACCAATAAAGTGACTGATGCAGGGTGGAGCTTGGCCTTAAACTTTAAAGGGAAGTGGCTTATGAAAAAGAGGGAACTTTTGTTGATCAAAAAATGGAATGAGAAATAATATTGTCAAATAGTTATAGGTTCAAGATTGACTACATCAGTGAAACAATGTAAGATATTGTGGTAATATCCAGCAGTGTTTTTGTTAAGGGCGGTACCTAGGTAAATGTTACCGGGTTCGTTCCCCGGTCATTTTACCAGGGTTAACCTTGGTATATCAGTGCAGTCATACTAGCGGACCCAATGTTCCCTAATCTTAGCAAAAACACTGTCCAGTGTTTGTTAACGAAACACACTACATGTACACTGGGCAGCCAGAGTGCCACGGTTAGCTGAGGAACAATACATTGGATTTGCTACAACTTAATGGCGATAAGAATAGCAACAAGAGAAACAATCCTATTTGAGATAATGTGGGGAAGAGATGCACAGAGAGTTGGGAATGAGCACTTAATAGAAAGTAAAAGGCAGTGTGCGAGTGATGTCATGTGAGCATAATTGTCTATACAAACAATTTTGCTTTCTACCTTTAGTGCACCGACAACAAGCCCAAAAATTTGTGACCCTCCCCCTTAGAGGAGCTCAAAAAATTGTGACCCTCCCCCAAACAGAGGCTCAAAAATTTGTGATCCCCCATCCCCCCGGCCCTCCCCCTGCTAATTTACGTCCAGTCCCTAATCATGACAAAACAGTCAGAACAAAAACCAGCAAAACGAACAAGCAGATAGGTACAAACCGCCGCTACCGATGACTGCATCAATTACTGTCGTTGTGGTAAATTTTACGACCACTTCTTTCAATTAGATAAATGCGTCAAATAAGAGATATATACTCTCTCTCTCTCTCTCTCTCTCTCTCTCTCTCTCTCTCTCTCTCTCTCTCTCTCTCTCTCTCTCTCTCTCTCTCTTTTCCTTTTCTCTGTCTCTCTCTTTTTTTCCTGTCTCTCTCCTGTCTTTGTTTCTCTGTACAGTGTCTCTGTCTCTACCCCTGTCTGTTGTCGTCTGTCTGTCTGTCTCTTACGTCTCTGTCTCTGCCCCTGTCTGTCTGTCTGTCTGTCTGTCTCTTCTCTCTGTCTCTGCCGATCTCTTTCTCTGTTTCTTTCTCTGTGTCTGTCTGTCTGTCTCTCTCATAGATCTAAGACAAAATCTTATGCAGAAGTAGACATTTCCCTTCATTCCCTTCACATCCAACCTTTGCGACAGCGACAACATTTTGATTTTCACTTCAAAACTACGTTTTCCCCACAGTCCATGCGTACCAACATTACCTTATAATCAGAGTCAAAAGCAAGCTATATAAACAGTTCAGATCTAACAAGAACGAAACATACTAAGTCATTCTTTTGTTATCGAACACCTTGCAAAATTGCCTAGCAACACGAACGCCGTCGGGAAACGCCCATCGGTATCCCAGCACGAAGCCGTCGTACATCGGAATTCTCGGCTTGTCCATCGAAAAAAACATGGATTGACGTCACGGCCGTAGGACATGCGACATGACCTAGAGTAACCCCTCATGATGTTGACAGGCCGTGGTGACGTGTAAAGCAAATTTGACTTGTGACGATTTTTGATAGCGGAATTAATGCCCCATTTAGTTGTAACGAGCGGTAAACAACATTACCGACGGGGCTCGGCCATTCCTAAATCTTCGAATTCGGAGACAATGCCTTTATTGGCCGTTAATTGTGAGGTAGAATGGTACAAACGGTGGTACCAGATAACGCGGAGTCGCCACTGACCAACAAAAAGAAGCCCACGTTATCATGCGAAAACTTGCCAGGAGCGAAATGCGAATCTTTCTCAGCAATGTAGCAATTGTTTCGCCATTGAGTGATGGGTGGAAAAGTGTGGGAATTGTAAAGGAGTGATTTGGCCCAGTGAAAAACTTAAATCACACCTTTCAATTATCTGAAGGTATACCCTTGAGCGTAGATCGTGTTTGTCACTGAATCTAGAGGCTCACTGTTAGTCAGCGTGAAACAAAACACATCTTAATCCGTGTCTTTCAAGGCCATTTTCACTACAAAAATCTCGTGTTTTTTCGTACCATGGAGCGACATGCCAAGAAACTTTTTTCATGGACGTTGGTCAAGTTTCAACACAGATTTCTGTTCGCCACCTAGAGATGAAACATGCAATTAAGGTAGCATGCGTCTCGAAAGTGAAAGACTAAAACTTTTGCTCAAACTTTTCTCAAGGAATATTTCAACAATTCTCTTTCAAAATTAAGAATAAAAATCGGGGGTCACCGTGCAAATTTTGCTACTAGAGTAACAAATTACCAAAAATCTACCGATATTTGAAATTTATAATGGCTGCCGTCCCTGTGTTAACCCTATGCAGAAATATAAAATTTTCTATTTTTGAAAAACTAGGAAAGCGAAAAGTTTTCTTACACCAAGAGCTTTAAAATGAACCCCACAAGTGGTAGATCGGAAAAGAATTGTAAAAGTTAGAGAGTCCGAGGCACATTCTACCACTACGGCATGATGAAAATAAAGTGTTATTTTACTGACTGCAGCGACGGGTCCGACGAACGGCCTGAGATATGCCCAGGTAAGCGCACTCGGCGTGCGATGCTCCCCGGGGACAGATATTCGGCCTCTCAATTATTATACATTTCAGTTCCTACCCACTTATATTGAAAAAAATCTCCCATACAAATAACAAAGGGATGTAGTCGTAACTTTAATTTCAAGTTCTGGCAACTGTTAAGCACAGAAAAGGAGAAAAATGTATGTGTATTCAGTAATTTTTTTCTCTGGTACCAAAATTTGCCAATAGTTTTATTCTTGATATTGAAAGCTCTTGGCTGATAGGTTCGTTCAAGAAAGTTTCAGCTGAAGTTTAATTCTTTCAGTTTTGAGGCGTTTAATACTATCATAATGTTTTCGACCCATCGCCAAGATGAAAGCATGAAATCTGCATGACCTTTATGCAAATATGAAAGGCTCATTTATGTGTAAGGGGGGTTCTTTAAAGGGAAACGGTCATCGGAACTGCGCCTGTTCGACTTTCGTGTTTACAAACAATGTATTTCGTGCACGATATCTAGATGTACCTTATCATCATAGCTGCAACATTTTAAATCATACGATGTAGATTATGACAGACATCTTTCGACTTTCATCAATCACCATGCCTTGGATACATTGTTTACATTGGTTGTATAGGTCCCATACCACCTTTGAGCGCAGTTTCGACGACTGTATCCCTTTAAGCCCTGTTAGCTGCAACTTTTAATGCATTTCCATTTATATTGATCCTTCGGTAAAATTATTTTCATTTAACAAGTGTGGCCTCCAACCGCATGTAGTCTTCGCCGAGATAAACGTGCATCGAATCCTCACTATAAAAGGAGTTAGCACTCTGCATGTTTTCACCGTCAGTGTGTTGACGGTCAATGATGATAGTTCTTGTCACTCCTACAATGATGACGCCATCAAGAGAAAGGACAACGCTTTGAGAGCTAATAATGCCTACCTTACAACGTTCTAGGACATTCCTGTGCACCTGATCACTTTAGCTGCAAAGACGACGGTTTTGAATGTCTTGTCGAGAGGTGGCGCTGTGATGGCGACGAGGATTGTTCCAACGGACGAGACGAAGCAGATTGTAAGGTTATGCGCCGAGCCGCTTGAATCGAAAAAGCGCATAAATTAGGAATTTATTGTGTTTTTCTGACTTGTCGGGAAGTGGGCATGTGTTAAAAATTAAAATCCGCAGATTTGATACAATCATCTAATGCTCACGCTCCTTGATACAATAATCATTGATGTAACCACCACCACCACGACATCATCATCATCATCATCACCAGAATCACTACCATCACCACCACCACAATGGTTACTATCATCTCCGATTTCGATGTGAACTTGACCGTATAAATCTTGGTAGCCACCCATATCAATGCTTTCGGCAGAGTTAATTGCTCAGGAAACAACGTAGACATGTGCTGTATTTCGCTGCCATATAAAGTTTGCCCAATTTGTGAAATTCCAGGTGACGGCCCCGAAGCATGTGGACCCGAAAAGTTCGCTTGTAGAGATGGTCACTGCATACAACGTACATGGGCCTGTGACGGGCAAGCAGACTGTCCAGACAGCAGCGATGAAGACGGCTGTGGAGGTTAGATATCTGCCTCTTTAAACATTTTTGGAGCAACAAACATATGTATCCCTTGTATGTTTTGTCGATCAGTTTTTTTTTATGCACGTCTCAAGGTTCCATAAACCTGACCTTGTATCCATTGATTATTTGGAAAGACCATGCCAGATGATAGCGACGTTTCGCTACGCCCACAGCAATACATCTTCGACCACGTCTCCTTTATGGTAGTATGCGCCTCGAAAGTGAAAGATTTACACTTTTGCTCAAACTTCCCTCGAGGAATATTCAACCATTCTCTTTCAAAATCAAGAATGGAAATTAGGGGTCACCTTGCATTTTTGGTACTAGAGAAACAAATTACCCAGGATTTACCGAGATTTGAACTTCAAAATGGCCGCCATCCCTGAGTTTAATCTAAGAAGAATAATAACATTTTCGATTTTCGAAAAACTAAGATGGCGAAAAGTTTTTTATACCAAGAGCTTTAAAACTAACCCACACAAGTGGTAGATCAGATAAGAATTGAAAAAGTTTGGGAGTCCGAATATCTGTATCGTACTCATTTATTCGCTCATCCGGTTTACAAAAGAAAGGTTATAAAAGTGATAACAGAAATATTTACCTGACAGTATTTTGAACTCCACTTTTGCGTTACTTTCTCACAAACCTTTGCTCAATATTGACGCTCACATTTCAGATTTCAGTATTCAGAAGTCGTTTTATCATGTACAATTTATTGTTTGTTTGTTTATTTGTTGTTTTCAAGAACCCGAATGCGACGACACCAGCTTTCAGTGCGTTGAATCCAAAAGGTGCATTCCACGGAGATGGAAGTGCGACGGCGACCCCGATTGTTCCGATGAGTCGGACGAAGCTGGCTGCCGTGTTGAAGAAGTGACCCCCAGGGGTTGTAGGAACAGAATGAGTGGCAGTGCCCAAACGGAGAATGTATACATAAGGAATGGCTATGTGACACTGACCTTGACTGCACAGATGGGTCGGACGAAGTTGGCTGCGGTGCGACAGGTACTTTACATTGCATCTTTGTGTAAGTGTGACGTCACATCTAATGGCATGGTCAGTTAGGTCACATTTAAGCGACTTGTCAACAAGGAGTTGGTGGGAGGCGTCATGCTGTCTTTGAATAAGGAGGTTAACCCTCCTCTCCCCCCCTCTCTCTCTCTCTCTCTCTCTCTCCCTCCCTCCCCCTCTCTCTGTTTCTGGTACTTACTGAATTCTGAAGACGCCATGTGACTACCTATTGTCACTTTTTCGAGGCTGGTCTATATAAAACAACTTTCTCGACGCGCTTACCATGTCATAAATTAACATTAGTTTGCAAATCTATAAAAGATTAGCTTCCATGTTTTGACTGCGTCCGAAACTAAACTGGATCCGTGAAGCTGTTGCGTCACTTCCTCCGACCAATGTAAGTTGCATGAGCTAGTGACACCTAGCCTCAACTGAAAGCTTCCAAAATGTCAGCTTTGTCAGTCTTCATGATTAAAAAAGGAAAAGTCACGTGGTTCAAAAATAGATTTGAAAAATATGGCTTACCTAGAATATTCTGAATGGTTGAGTTCACGTGAGTGTCAAGGTTAACTCTATAATATGGAGGTTTCCCTCGTTCTCAAGTTCATGGCCGATTTATTGTACATTTCAGTTTTTTAGGAAACTCCCAAATTAGTTCAAATTGCATCCTTCGACCCGTCGCTCGCCACAATCGTCTGAGTGAAACCTGCACCACTCGAACTATAGTCGATGGTACCGGATGATCCTGATTTTGTTTATCGGGTTCCAGTTGCTTTTGCACCGGGCATCAGGCACTACGTCAACGGTGTAATTTATGACTGAAACAACACAATTTCACCATTTTCTTTGCAATTCAGATGCCTCACAATGTGCAACTAACAATGGAGGCTGCTCGCAAATGTGTCAAGATGCGA
Source organism: Ptychodera flava (assembly GCF_041260155.1). NCBI lineage: Eukaryota > Metazoa > Hemichordata > Enteropneusta > Ptychoderidae > Ptychodera > Ptychodera flava. Next base: position 29,734,146 of record NC_091932.1, read on the forward strand.
CCGAAGGACCCACTTGCTCATGCAACGCTGGTTTCCAACTCCTCGAAGATCAGAAGACGTGCTTGGAGATCGAGACAGGCGGGTGCGATGTTCCAGGACAGTGCAGCCAGCTCTGCCAGGACACGAGCGATGGACGCCGTTGCTCATGCGTCGATGGCTATGAGCTGGGCCGAGACAACAGGTCGTGCACTGCGGCAGGCGAAACGGTTCTGTTCTTTGCTGACAGGCGCGACATTAGAAGGATCAACCCGGAAACTGGGATGCAAGAGCTCATTGCCAGCGGCTTAAGGGCAGCCATATCGCTTGACTATGATTACAATCGAGGATTTCTGTACTGGAGTGACGTCAGTGAAGAGAAGATATTTCGGTACGTATCTACATTTAAAAAATGCTAACATTGTTTAACTCGGCATACTGTTCCAAAAGATGAACACCTCTACTGTGACGTCATCTCTTCGCCCTTGTTCTTAAGATTCCTTGTGTTATTTACATGTCCTTTAAAGTATTTGTGATGTATACAAGAAAATATCCATCTCTGTCGTATATACTTTACTAATATTCACCAAACGAACAAGAACGAAAGTTTCTTGGACTTAAAGGGACAAAGTCGGCAATTTTTAATGATTTTTGTTTAGTACGAAATACTACTTAATATATTGTTTGACGTGTTGAAAGATAGTGAATGAACGGGTGACCATGCATATATTCGACCTCGGTTTTAGAAAAATTAAATGAAACCATCGCAAAAATGAAAGTCATGACCATTAATTCATTTTCACGATAGTTTTATGTATCGTGTCTAAAACCGAGGTCGAATATATGCATGGTCACCCCCATTCATTCAGTGTCTTTCAACATGTCATAAAATAAAGTATCTCGTATAAAATAAATATTCATAAAAAATTTCCGACTATCTCTTTAAGCTTGTTTGCAAACGTACCACCGATCAGCCTTCGTCACATTTTCATATCTCGTCGTGACTTTGGTGATTTGACAGCATGGCCCCTATAAACGGCCACTGTCTATAGGTCATTGCTGAGCAGATCGATTTTCGTCAGGCTTGCTCAGACGGACAGTGTACTACAATTAGTACACTCATGCAAGTCAACTTATAAGTGCTACGAAATGATATAATCAATGTGCTATGACATAATCTGTCGTTGTCTTGTTGCCGCGCACTATACATAGGCCAACCTGTGCCATGCATTTTGTCAAGCGTGTATTGTGTGTATTGTGTGTATCAGTGGCACAAGATTGTCACTCAATAATTATTCGACAACGACACATGAATCGTAACAATCCAAACAGGTGGTCCTATACGAACAGTTGATGAAGTAGGCACTATGTCACGGACAATAACTTGATTTATATAGAGACAGCTTCTCGTGATTTCTTGAAGTCGCATATTGGACAAGTTTTTGTATGTATGGAGGCAGAATGCGCCTGACTCTTCAACTTTTAGAATTCTATTCTGATCTACCACTTGTAGGGGCTCATTTAAAAGCCATTGGAGTAAGAACAATTATGTCCCTGTCTTACTTTTTCAAAAATCGAAAAGTTTGTCTTTCTCCATAGAGTTAACATCATATATTGGTAAATCTTGGATTATTTGTGTCTCTGGCACAAAAAATTTGCTTGATGACCGCTAATTTTTATTCTTGATTTTGAAAGAGAATGGTTGAAAGATTTCTCGAGGAAATTGAAAACATGAGTGAAAGTTTCAGTCTTTCGCTTTTGAGGCGCTTGCTACATAATATTAATTATCATGATTATCTCTATTCTCTTCCCAAAATAATTCTTCTCTTTCTTCTCCCGAAATCATATGAAAAGGCCTCTTGTTGAATTTGTCAACACAGTTTGTACGTATGTGAAGTCCAATGTAGTATTTCCAGACTAAGTTGATTTGATTTATTTGCCACTAGATTTTATTGTACACAACACACGCGTCTTTAAAGCTCAGCCCAGTATTTCGTATTCAACAGAAGAGGGAGAAAATTTTCTTTTAAAAGAATTAGTGGCGCGGCATAAGCAAAATTTTCATAACAATTGTGCATTTATGATAAAAGCATGAAATTTGGTATGAATGTAGATTATCATAATATCAATCAATTTGGATACCGAGCCACCACAGATTAAGCCTCGTTCTGGTGTGGCGGCCATTTTTAAATATGGCGACCATCAGTCACTGTAAAATCCCTTACTTGCTGCTCTACGGATGATTCTGTGGGGAATAGTGGATGTATTTCCATCATAAGTGCCCATTAAGATTACTTTGCATATTTTTATAAGTATAGAGACTTGTTCTGGTGTAGCGGCCATTTTGAAACATAGCAATCTTCAATTACTGTAAAATCCCATAGGTGCTGTTCTACGGATGATTCTGTGGTGAAGAGTGGAGGTATTGTCGTAATAAATGCATATTAAGATTACCATTTGCATTGTTTAATGTTTGATTATTTCATTTTCTATGAAAAGCGAGTTCTCTTAATAAAATTATTGACAATATGGCTGCCACAAGGCCAAAGTGGAAGATTCAAAATTGCCAAATTTAATGTTTTTTTACGATGAGCAGCTGTTAGCTGTCCTTTGTAAGTAGACTTTCAGAAGGTACCGTTAAGAGTTTTTTATTTATTTTTATTTGTAATCGTTGATGCACATGTTTCAACCATTTTTTAGGGTTGTAGCTGTTGAATGTGCATTACACGTACGGCACACTCACCAGATTTTGCAAACTATTGGCCTAGATCAGCCCACGGGTATGAAGAGTTTGAGTGTAAGAACAGCGTGTCCCATGTTCTGCCAATGGATGGGGGTTCTTGAGTAGAAACGTTGAATATGAGCAATATTTTGACACTCTAATTATCGTTTCTAAACTTTATAATTAGCCATTGACGAGTTTTGCAGGGCGTTCTTGCTCAAAAGGCCTAACATGGAAAATTGTGCGGGGAATTTAACCCAATCCTTCACTCTTGTTCATCTACATTCATACATAGGTCTACATACAAAAACATAATAATATTTACTGTAAAACATTTTTTAAGTTTGAACGCTGAAAGCAATAACATTTGGGGGAAAATCTCTTATATGTCACATAATTGTCCTCTTAGAGATTTATCATGTAAACTACAATTAGTGGCGCCATTTAGAAACACGTGGAGAACACGATCATAGTTTATGTTATTTTTGGCTATATATATATTACGTTTTATACATTGACATTTTATACATTGCTTTTCATAATTCATTTAGAGACCGATCTTGTATAATTTGATATAAATTTCATGATTTATAAATTAGTTTAAGAGTTATTTCAACGTCACGTCAATGGTCTATTGCACGAATATAGATTCATGCCCATCATGACAGCCCTGCGCCCACACAGAACTTGACGGGGTGGAAACCGTCGATCTCGCCTGAAACGACGTTCTGCACCCCGTCTATTAGTTATGCATAGTTTACCTTTCTTCTTTAAAGGAAGGTACGCTTGGCACCTTTTGGTCGTCTTCGCAAACGAACGGCTGTTCCAATTATGCGGTTTCCACCCGACTAGAATTTACCAACAGCGCCACTGTCGTATGTTAAAAAATGTGAAAGAGGCTCCCCACCTTACTTTCCAAAATGTTTAATTGTGTCGAGTTTGTCTTAGATTCGTTTCGGATATGTGTTCCTACATAGCTCTACTGGTCATATTTTGAAGAGTACCGCAAAATCATAGTATTGCCAACTCTAATGCGTTTTCGTTAAACCTGTCTTCTTGTAGGTCATCTGCTGAGCTCGATTTGTAACATAACATGGCTAATAGGGTAACATTGGAAAGTAATTGTATTCTTCTTTCAGATGACATATTGTAATTTGCAATATCTTCCACAGTTTTTATAAAATATGTCCAAAACTTACCCCATACCCAAACTTTACATTGCAAATTACTGGCACTGCTTATCTCAAATTCTACCAATTTGTACCTAGACATATTACAAAGGGCAATGCTTTGCATGAAATATGTTTTATTTGCTACAGGCACACGTCAAAATATGAAAGACTTTTAACAGCAAAACTATTGGGATGCAATGGCTGTTACAGTCATGTTTTAAGGGTACCTTAAAGTCAAAGTATTGCGAATATTTGTTAAGCGTGTCTCCTTGTAAGTCATCTGCTTAGCTTATATTTTAAATTACATGGTTTATGGGGTAACATTGGAAAGTAATTTTATTCTTCGTCAGATGACAAATTGTAATATGCAATATCTTCCAATGTTTTTATAAATATGACCAAAAATTAGCCATACTCCAAATTTATTGAAAATTAATGTCACTGCTTATCTCAAATTCTACAACCCTTTTACCTAGACATATAATAATAGGCACTGCCTTGTATGAAATCTCTTTTATTTACTACCGGGACGCGTCATAAATATGAAATAGACTTTTAACAGAAAACATATTAGAATGCAATAGCTGTTATAGTCATGTTTTGAAGGGTATTGTAAAATCATGGTTTTGAGACTCTTGTTAAACCAATCTTCTGCTGAGCCAAATCTCTGAGGTTTATGTTTCAATCTTGACTAGAGTGTCACTATTTGTATAAGAAGGAATACATCACATTTGATCAGATAATTGGCCACCCAACACTACCTTCCTTAGGTCTTGGGTGTACGTGTCAAGTGGATAACCAAAATATGATTGGCAATAGTCTAGGATTGTCGTTTAAACTTGTTGTCTCAGCCTATGTAAACACCATGGAGAGGAATAAAATATTCGCCGGTTGACGAGCCATGCAAAAGCAAGCACAGGTCCGGGGAATGCCAAGCACGGACATCACTGACAAAAGTGCAGGATTGTGTTTAAGCTTTGCTTTCCCTACCTTTCATGTTTGTTAAAATGAAAGAAAATTGAGTAATACAATTTAATGACTATGGTACCATATTTTTGCATGTGAATAAAAAATTGTGTACTATCAGTTTAGGAGCAGAATACACGATGTATGAAATATGATCATTCCAGCACCGCGCCCACACAAAAAATTGACCGGTTTGGGATTATGGCCCATGGACTAGTTTTATTGTTCCCAATGTTTTATATAATATTAAGTTAGTCTGATGTACTTGGCACTTTTCGGGAAACTTGTACCCGGTTGGTCTGAAGGGCTCTTCCAATAATTTTGTATGGCCCTTGTACTTTTGAGGTGTTAAACTTCCTTTTGCCAGTAACAAAGTCTCAGCCACAAACAACATGAAATTCATCAAAAACATATCATAGCTCAAACTAACAAACACCGAAATAATAGCAGTAGGCAAAGGCCTAAAATTCATTCCGACAGGATTTCAGTAAATATAGTCGTAAAATGAGACTACGCTACATCATGAGACACAAACAATCGCAACAACACCCATTCAAAGAAAAATAAAACTAGACTCCCTGAATAACAGAGAACACAAAACTTGAAGATTAACTGGAAGCTACTTAACTTGCACTTCTAGAGATATCCTTTCAAACAAGGAAACAAAACATTTCTCGTACCCAAAGAATCGATAAACAAGCTTGCAAGCAATAGACACATTACCATAAAACCCAGACACTTTAAGGTCGGGGCATTGTCATTAAAAGATTACAAAATATACGTACGCGAATACGTAAGGCAATTCACTCAGCTTTATACACAACTATGTAGACAGTGACGACACAGAACAAATAGCAAACTAAGAAAAAAATCTACACTGCGAATGTTGAGAAACCATGTGGGTTTCGAAACGCAAGCATCAAAGGGCCACTCAATCAACTTTGAAACACCAGAGGTCCGGCTGCGGCTCGCCATAATCTTTCTGTACACAAACAAAACATTACCGTACACACTAATCCAAACTTCCAAACATGTATCCGAAGCGAAACAAACATTTTATTAACACAAAAAATCGGATAAGAATAACATCCCAATCTTTTTTTCTGTCAAAAGTCTATTTCACATGATAAACATGTCCCTGTAGCAAATAAAAACATATATCATACAAAGCAATGCCTTTTTGTATTATGCCGAGGTAAAACATTGTTATAATTTGACATTAGCTATAATTTGCATGGCAAACTTCGGGGTATCAGGTAAGTTTTGGTTCTACTTCATAAAAAAATCTATGGTACATATTGCATATTACATATGTCATTTTTAAAGACGAATAAATTTCCATTCTAATGATACCCAAAAAGTCAGGTTATGTTAAAAAAAGCTTAGCAGATGACTGAGTAGTAGTACAACAAGACAAATGCACGTGGGTATGCGCAAATAGTGATTTTGCGGTACTCTTCAAAACAAAACCATGAAAGTTATTGCATCTGTTTTATCTGTAAAAATTATATTTCGTATTCTACAGATCCTAAGACTTCTATAAAAACAGTTTGATATCCTAGAGGTGCATGTACCCCTCTAGCCCATGGCCTAATATTTCTTGACTGCTGACATAGTGTCGTCCTTTGATAGTATCTAATATTGTACATTTATGCATATGAATTGTGTTTTTGTCTGTATTTACCCGTTTAACAAGTCAGACGATTAAGAAAAGTTGAAAAAAAATTGTAAATTACTCTTCCCATATTTTCTAATTGAAAATATTCAACCCAAAATTACTCAACGCGTTGTGCATTTGACATTTACTAGGTGAGAAATACCTTGTCTGGCGGCCATTTTGAAAAATGGCTGCCATGGCAACGCTTCAACAGATTTTCAGTGGCTCGGTATCTGAATTTGTTCAACTCATAATAAGACACATCTGAGCCAAATTTGGTGCTTTTATCAAAAAATGCACAATGGATTTGCCATGCCGCACCACTAAATAGAAGTTGCGGCTATTGTCCAGTCGAAATCATGTAGAGCGTATTGTACTGACGTTAATTTCTCGCATGCACTTTATTTCATCTGGACATCCTTTTACTATTTTAGGAAACCAATTAATGGTGTTGGTGAAGCCGAGGTGTTGATTGAACAGCACGTCAAAGTCCCCGACGGAATAGCCGTGGACTGGATCTATCAGAATCTCTATTGGACAGACGGCGGCACCAATAAAATCGAAGTTGCCCATCTGGTTCCAAGACATGGCGCCATACAGCGGGCGATCCTCATCAACGAACGGTTGGACGAACCCAGAGCTATCGTCGTCGATCCAGCCGAAGGGTAAGTGAAATAAATTGTTTCACATTTATTCATACCAATGGGAAATACTTCAAAAACAGCAAGGATCTGAAAATGGTAAATGATTGCACTGTACAGCCATCAGATGACAGAACAATAGCTCATACAGTACCTTATCTGCATATGGGTATCTCTGAACTTACTTACTTACTTACTTACTTACTTACTTTCTTACTTACTTACTTACTTACTTACCTACTTACTTACTTACTTACTTACTTACTTACTTACTTACTTACTTACTTACTTACAAGAGAAAGAGAGACAGAGACAGAGGCAGACAGCGAGACAGAGACAGAGAGACAGAGAGAGATGTTCCCCTTTGAACTATATATCGTAATATCAGGCTCAAATATCATCAAGAAAAATTTACACAATTACTTTTCTTTTCAAAGTTTCATGTACTGGACCGACTGGGGAGACGACGCCAGGATTGAGAAGGCAGGGATGAATGGCTGTGGACGCACCATCATCATACACGAAAACATATTTTGGCCGAACGGTTTATCTATTGACTATGTTAACCGTCGTATCTTCTGGGTCGATGGCAAGCTCCATCTATTGGCGAGTGCCGGACTGAACGGTGAAGCCCGGGTCGATGTTCTTTCCGATAACTCTGGTCTTGCGCACCCCTTCTCGGTGTCTGTCTTCCTAGACCACGTCTACTGGACTGAATGGGGGACGGAGACTATATATAGTGCTGATAAATTCGACGGAGGGAATAAAACCGTCATCGCCCAGAACTTATACTCGCCAATGGGAGTAGTAGCCTACCACAGATTGAAACAAAGGCCGAGTAAGTACTCGCCGGCCAACTTACTCCGTTTAAATGTTTCTTTAGGCCAGACAAAAATGTTCTCCGCGGATTTTCTTGCGCAGCAATAAAAGCGAGGAGCAAACATTGTATTTTGCTTATCATGTTATAATTTATGATAGTGTGAGCTGAAGAGTTAATAAGGTTATTTGTTTCTCTGGTACCAATTTTGCACAGTGATCACTGGTTTTTATGCTTGCTTTTGAAAGAGAGATTTAAATTTTCATTGAGGAAAGTTTGAGGAAAGGTTCCAGACAAAAGTCCTAACATTGAAGGGATAGAGTCGTCGTAACTGCGTTCAAAGGTCGTATGGGACCCATACGACCAATGACAACACTGTATCCCCGGTACGATGGTGATTGATGAAAGTTAAAACATGACAGTCATAGTCTACATATGCATCGTATGATTTAAATGTTGCAGCTATGATGATGAGGTGCATCTAGATATCGTGCATGAAATACATTGCTTGTAAACAAGAAACTCGCACAGGCGTAGTTCCGACGACTGTTACCCTTCAATGTTAGGGCTCTTAACGATCTAAATATGTCCCTCTTCGATACAGGTAGGAACAATTGTGGTATCAACAACGGGAAATGCTCGCATATCTGCGTAGCAAGCCCCGCGATCAGCGACTGCGTGGCAAACTATACCTGTTTGTGTCCCGGAGGAGTCGAGTTGCTTAAGGACGGACATACATGCAACGTCTATGGGATACTCCCGCACCCGGACCTCAAAAACTCTACAGGTAGATTGGTTTTTGTTGGCTCAACTTCAGCAATTATGATGGCAGAACCTTTCCGAAGTCTTGCTTCGCCTTGGCTGTACATATTTGCAAAGTTTTCCACTTGTCAGATTACGGGCTTTAGGGAGCCGTCATTATTTATGGCCTGGGGGGGGGGTCACTCAAAAAATTGAAAGCTACAAGGGGGGTTGCTCAAAAGTGGAGAACAAGAAAGGGGGGCTACTCAATTTTGTTGACATGTATTGAAGCATTTAGTGGAGTTACGAATTAATACAACAATAATAGTAAAGATATGTATATTCATACCCGGTATTTGTGTACACACACACACATAATATATATATATATATATATATATATATATATATATATATATATATATTATATATATATATATATATATATAATCATAATACAGGTGGTTTCAAGTAGAAACTAAAATCTCATTACACTATGTGTTTCACGTTATTGTGATCTTCAGACGAGAATGATCAGCTATTCGACGTGGCAAGCCTTATGTTAGAGGCTAGTACTGAGTACATTTTTCAGTATTTCCTGATTAAAGATTGATATACTTGCCTGATCATTAATGAGAAACGTCTGCTTTCTATATTCTACATTGTATCGGTTACCGATAGGGGAAAATGTGTAAAGCAAGCTTATTCTGATGCTATAAAGTTTGAAACCAGTTGAATGCCTTGACAACAAACCCATCTTTTATTGCAGGAAAATAATAATAAATAATAAATGTGAATAAATGTATGTCTGTCGCTATTTTTTCGGTTTCAAAAAATATAGTTGAAATCAGTGAACTGAAATATAAGTTTTGGAATACTGTCTCAGATTTATTTTCCTTTGAGTTTTTATACGAAAAAAATACTCCCCAAGTACCACCAAATAACACCATTTTAATCTCTATTTTTCAAAAGCTCCAATGGCAGGAGGGGGGACACCCCCTCCTGACCTCCCCCGCGACCACTTATGCGGTCTCTTGTGGTGCTTTCGCACAACATCTTCCCCCTCTTGAAAAATAATCCTACAGAGCACTGGATACAGACCTGTACATCAGCCCCTGCAACAGCAATTGGAACCTCCTTCCGACAAAGACCTATACCACAGGGTTTAATCAGGGTCTGTACAGGGCCTGTCGCAGCAGCAATCCATTTTACTGTATAGATATTTAACTTTCCCAATTTTTTTTTTGGGGGGGGAGGGGGGGTCACTCAAATTTTATGTAGCAGAGAGGGGGGTTACTCAAACACGTCATGGTTGGCAGGGGGGTACTCGAAATTTTGGAGTTTCGAAAGCAATTCCTCCGACCCCCCCCCCCCGGCCGTGAATAATGACATCTCCCTTAGCCCCTGTAGCCAGGCTGGTTCCTTGGAAAATGTAGATAATTCTCTTCTGCATCTACGAGCCGTCTCCGTAAGCTTATCTCCGCCTGTTTGTTTGCCTCTCTGTGTCTCAGTCCCTCTTTGTCTGTCTTTCTGTCTCTGCCGGCCCTGTTTCTCTTTGTCTTTCTCTGTCCACATGTCTAGTCATCTGTCTGTCTGTCTGTCTGTCTGTCTGTCTGTCTGTCTGTCTGTCTGTCTGTCTGTCTGTCTGTCTCCGTCTGTCTCCGTCTGTCTGTCTCCGTCTGTCTCCGTCTGTCTGTCTGTCTGTCTGTCTGTCTGTCTGTCTATGGTTTTCCCTCTCAAGACCCCAGAGCTGATCGTTGACCAAGGTTAATATACTTTTAGAAATATCAACTATTTTGTATTTCAGCATACTTTGGTGCGACGGTTTAGAAAATAATTGTTATACAACACAGAAAATAATAACAATGCGATCAAAATGTACAGCTGAAGAGATTGTTGCCGCTTCACATTGCAAGGATCTTAGAAGACAAATCAATAATGTCAATTGCATGAACAAGGGTGATGGATAAAGCTTTTTCCTATCGACTTCATATGACCACGATCAATTTTATATAAAATACCAAGTTCACCACTTGTTAAAAATTACCATTCACAAACCAGCAATACAGAGCGTCCACTACATCGGATAAGAACAATGTCTATACGATTTATTATTATCTAGGCATCAACGTATGTTTTGCGTATCCAGACGTTTGTGGTGGTGCATTTTGCCGTAAGCGCAACTTCAACGGTAGGCCTACCTACGACTGCCACTGTCCGCCCGGTTACGACATCGGCAAATACGGCCGATGCCGCGCCCAGGGCCGGGAGCCAAGCTTGGTCTTCTCGGATGGCGGACACATTGGGCGGATATCCCTCCGATCCGGCGCCAAGGAAACGCTGATCGGCAATATCAGCAGGGGTTTGGGCGTGGACGTCGATGTGCGCCAGGGACTGATCTACTGGGCTGACTTGCGGGAAAGGAAAATATCAAGGTGAGTTGCGTAAATTTCATGGCTGAGAACAACGGGCCCGACCCACGGGTGAACATTGGCACGAGAGCAGTGGGCTGTCCGCAGAGGAAGGGAAAGGCGCCATCAGGCGGCTGATTTTGAGGCTCACGATTAAGATTCGAACCCCGTCGTTCGGAGAGCCAGACCGATCTGTTGATTCGGCAATGAATACTTTCGCCACTCAAAGAGAGTATTGTCCAGTTTGATTTGATTTTACTGTGGCCTCCAACTACCTGTTCTCCGCATTTAAAGTCTGCGTCGCATCCATTTTTTTTCTCTCACATATGTCTCCGCATTCAAAGTCTGCATCGCATTCAGTTGTTTTTCTCTCACATATGTCTCCGCATTCAAAGTCTGCGTCGCATTCAATTGTTTCTCTCTCACATATGTCTCCATATGTGAGAGAGAAACAATTGAATGCGACGCAGACTTTGAATGCAGAGACATATGTCAGAGAAAAACAATTGAATGCGACGCAGGCTTTAAATGCGGAGAACAGGTAGTTTTGGGCCACCGTATGATTTCATAAACCGGAGTTTACCTATAGTTCCGTGTACTGTGGATCAAGGCATACTACTGAAAATCAATCCAGTACACGACACACCAAGTACATCACAATATGAATATATTTAAATCGTAAAGCTGGTGCACACATAAACTGAAACATCGCCAATTGTTTCCTTTTGTATGTTTTGATAAAAGGATTGAAGTTCAAGTTGCTGTAAATACTAGCCTACTTCCTGAATTCAGGAACCATATGATCTGGTGTTGGTCATTTAAAAGTAGTCGTTTGAACCTTATTGAAGGGGTAGTGTTCAACAGCAATGTAGATGTGGAAACACAGATGTCACGGAGCATCTGGTTTAGTGAATACAGACAAATTTAATGAGAAAGTAAAAGCCAGAGCACGACTATCAAGTGGCGCCTTTTATTACAATTCTTACTAATATGGAAATCGTGGGGACTGGTCTGGATATGTGATATCTAAAACCGCGGGTTGTCGAAATTAATAAAAAAAATGATCAGTTTTATGAATGATGAGGTTATGGGGTACGTTACTTACATAGCATATAACATATTCTTTCCCAACCAACACCATATACACAATGTCCATATTTCCCTAAAGTTGAGAAACTGTGTTCAAAATTAATCGAACATCAAATTCGTAGTATTTTAGATCTTAGGCCTTGGAAAATATTCTTAAAATTAAAATATATAAAATGTAACAATCGTCTTTTCCCCATATATCGACAGGACCATCGCACCTATCCCTACTGTCTGTCTGTCTGTCTGTTGTCTGTCTGTCTGTTGTCTGTCTGTCTGTCTGTTGTCTGTCTGTCTGTTGTCTGTCTGTCTGTCTGTCTGTTGTCTGTCTGTCTGTTGTCTGTCTGTCTGTCTGTTGTCTGTCTGTCTGTTGTCTGTCTGTCTGTAAATGACTAGATAAATGTTGCTCTGTATGCTGTCATTAACACGGTAGGTAGGCAGGTAGGTAGTTATGTAGGTAGGCAAGTATAGGTAAATAGATATGACGGTATTAGACACCCAGCTGTCATGATAAAGAAGATAGCCATTAACGGCAATAAAGCACGACTTCCTTCAGGTGTAGGGCTATCGAATTTTCATCATAGAAAGAATCTACCATGTTAAAGTTTCTGTTCTGACAGTAGTACTCAAAAACTCTTTGTCAAAGTTCTTCACTTTTCGCATGTACGTCTTCATTTTTAATGTCTTTTTTTGTTTACTGTAATTGGTTCAGGTCGTCGATCGGCAATCTCGACAACACCACTGTGTTATTCTGGCAACATCTTCACATGCCGAATGGCGTCGCTGTCGACTGGGTGACGGGCAACGTCTACTGGACCGACTCGAACGCCATTCACGTTGGAAACCCTGGCCTTGGGCGGAGAAAAAAGCTCTTCCGTTACGACATCGATAAAGCTCGAAGCATTGCATTGGATCCACTGAATGGGTGAGAAATTATTAAACTGCAGCAAAAAAGTAACAAATGAAAGCAGACAAAAACCATCACAGTCGAAACATTGAACAGGTCAAGAGCGCGATCTGCGTTGAGTACAAACAGTCGCTGTAAAGAAATGGGCATGCGCACTCAAAACTTTTACGAACGGCAACTAAAACCATGGAGACACCTTTGAGGTTAGGGACACCTTTGAGATCTTCACGAACATCGCATCACGGAAACAGGCTCGCCTGCCTCGTCTATTGCATTGATGATCTTGTACATGGTAGGGAGGTAGTACACAAATGTAAAGTTGATAGTGAACAAGTGGAGTACGCATGCCCAGTGCAGATACATGGCCGTGAAGACACACAATCAGCAGTAAAAAATGCAAAATATCGACGACGTAGACGATAATGATGATAATGATGATGATAGATAACTCTGGACATTTTAATGATTAAGGCAAGAGATAGCCTTCCCCGTCAAACACATATCCGCGACTCCCCCATTTTCACACAAAATATTAAGTAGTGAGAGTTGGCCTCTCTACACCTCTTTAGTTAGTATTTCTTATTGTCACAAAATATTTTAATTGTACTCTTACAGTCACAAAGATAGTTTTAAGTGTACTAATACCTAAGACAAGGCGTCAAGAGATAATAAGTTAAACGTATTTATGATGATATTGAACATTGTCCGTTATTTGACAAACTTGATATTATTCTAGGTGGCTTTACTGGACAGACTGGGGAAAGGAACCGAAGATAGAAAAATCTGGTATGGATGGATCGCAGCGCCACGTTTTGATCGACTCTCATATAGGGTGGCCAAACGGTTTGGCCATCGACTTCACCTCTCGAAGGCTGTACTGGATTGACGCTAAGCTTCACGTGCTGGCAACATCTGACATGCATGGAAAGGACCGTATCGACCTCATCAAGGGCGATCACGGGCAGCTGAGACATCCATTTTCTATTGCCGTGTTCGAGGTCAGTAGATTACTTCTGTTTAATCCCTGGTCGCTCACTCTCGCCGGTGGATAATACGCTCTATGTGTGATGTTATATTATTCTACGCTCCTCTATGTTATGCTACGCTACGCTATCCTGTGCTGTGCCAGTATGCTATGCTTAGCTGTGGAAAGGACAGCATAGCATAGCATAGCATAGCATAGCATAGCATAGCATAGCATAACATAGCATAGCATAGCATAGCAACCATACTGGAACAGCACAGCATAGCATAGCACAGCATAGCATCGTATAGTATAGCATAGCATAGCATAGCATAGCATAGCATAGCTGTGGAAACGCAGCTATCTGTTGGCGGGGTAGCGGGGATCGCTTTGCGGGTCAAAGGTCAACCCCGCCACGGATACAGGGTTGACCTTTGACCCGCATAGCGATCCCTGCTACCCCGCCAACAGATAGCTGCGTTTCCACAGCTATGCTATGCTATGCTATGCTATGCTATGCTATACTATACGATGCTATGCTGTGCTATGCTATGCTGTGCTGTTCCAGTATGGTTGCTATGCTATACTATGCTATGCTAAGCTAGGCTATGCTATGCTATGCTATGCTGTCCTATGCTATGCTGTGCTATGCAGGTCAAAGGTCAACCCCGTATCCGTGGCGGGGTTGACCTTTGACCCGCATAGCGATCCCCGCTACCCCGCCAACAGATAGCTGCGTTTCCACAGCTATGCTATGCTATGCTATGCTATGCTATGCAATGCTATACTATACGATGCTATGCTGTGCTATGCTATGCTGTGCTGTTCCAGTATGGTGGCTATGCTATGCTATGCTATGCTATGCTATGCTGTCCTATGCTATGCTGTGCTGTTCCAGTATGGTTGCTATGCTATGCTTTGCTATGCTATGCTATGCTATGCTATGCTATGCTATGCTATGCTATGCTGTGCTATGATATGCTATGCTAGCTATGCTATGCTGTGCTATGCTATGCTATGCTATGATATGATATGCTATGCTATGCTACGCTACGCTATGCTATGCTGTGCTGTGATATGCAATGCTACACTATGCTATGCTATGCTATGCTATGCTATGCTATGCTATGCTATGCTATGCTATGCTATGCAATGTAAGCTACGCTATGCTATATTATCCCATACCATGTCATGTCATCTTTTGTTTCTTTGTGTCATACTTTGATTTACTGCGTTGTGCAAGAAAGCATTTTACCGGATGATAAAACGATTTCTGTGCTCAATTTGTCGTGGCATATCGCTCTTTTGGTTTTTTTCGCTCAACTTTGCATGGAAATAATGAACAGCAGTATCCAAATTTTGAAAGGAAACTAATTGTAATTTTAAAATACATTTTCACCATCTTTGTTTTACAAAACAAACACATTACTTCGTTTTCCCTCTAGAGGATGTTGATATTTTGGTGTATATAAGTATTAGCATAGTAAAAATAACGGATTATGGAGATTATGGAATATCATGGTCGACAAAGGAAATTATGGTCCGGATTGAAATAAAGTCGTCAACGATAACATTGAATATTCAACTATAAAGGCTGCGTTGACAAGCTCATAAGAAGGGATATGATTTTAGGACTTTCGCGAGAAACTGCATTTTACAAACTAAGAGCTACAGCCGATGAAGCTGTAATGTTTCTGTTAACCCGCCTTTCACGATTCGTGCCCCCTCTCTCCGTCTCTAGGACAGGGTCTACTGGAGTGACGTCATTCATAGTATCATCAACTCGGTGGATAAACTCACCGGCAACGACCTTCAGATGCTGGTGGTTGGCGGTGACTCTCGAGCGATCTACGGTATTAGAGTCGATCATGAAGTGGTTCAACCAATGGGTGAGTTTCTACATCACAATAGAGACGATTATTTGTTAAATGACAAAGATAGTCAGTAATTTTTACAATCAATTTTGATTTAGACAGTCCTAAACATTCAATCATTGTAAATGTTGAAAACCACGTCGGTCAAATTCATTCCATGGTATTGGCCGCCGATAGATTTCTTCAGTACTGCAGTAGAGAGTGTAGTTACTTTATGTTATACCCTGCGATAGCTGATCACGTGAATATAATGTGATTAGCTATCTCAGGGTGTAAAATAAAGTACCTGTAATCTCTACTTTTTCCGATTAAATTCATTTAAATTTAGATGTCTTGAAGTAGATTGTGGAAGTGTTACATCCAAGATGAGGATTAAGATAAACGGCCGGCGAGATTAAAATAATAGGACACTTTTCGAAATTTCCAATATGTTGAATCAGTTTGACATTTGATCTATCAATTGACATCAACAAGATACGGGTATCCCACTTGACGCGATTACACCGACGGGTTTATTGATAGCTGAATCGATGGATTAATCAGGAGACAATGCAGAATGACAGCCAGAGGTGATGAACCAGAGGCCAAAGGTCAAGCAGAAAACATAAACTTGTGCAAGACGATACGTGAACATAACAGCGGTTCTGTTACTAAAACGAAACTTAAGGAAGGATCATTTAAATTTTCCAGTTGAAATGAAGTATCATTTGTCAATGTTTCAGAGCGTAATAGCCTGTTTTACGCGTTTTATGTTCGTGAGCTGTACTTGAGTTGTTTGTGTTGAACTTGAAGTGGATGTATATTTCAAGATGAAGTCCAGCTAATTTATTTGAATATTCAATGAAGTTATGCTTTCTATATATTTTTTCACATTTATTGAACCAGGTGTCAACTATTGTGCCCAAAACAACGGTGGTTGCGACTTTCTCTGTCTACTCTCCCCTGTGGCAACAAATTCAAGCTACCACGCCTGCGCATGCCCAGACCACATGGAACTCAGCGATGACGGGCGAAGCTGCATGTCCTGATCATTCTAGAACTAAATTATTCAGGGACAAACTAGAAACCCCGAGGATGTATCTCAGCAGATATTGAGAAAAAATGACTTGAGGGCATTTAAATATTCCTTCATACCTGTATTGTTGACGTTCCAAATGTCATAAGGCTGGACCAACTTACTCAAGACTTATGACTGTCATTTGTACCGAAAAATCAGACCAAAGTATCTCTACAAATATTATTTCTTTATTAAAATAGTGATGGCATACCTTACGAACACTGGACCGTACTGTGGTAAACCACTGTCCAGCTGGCGGTGGTGCCTTATATGGTGAATGAATGCGAAGGTGACCGGCCTCTGAAAATATTGAATTGTGGTAAAAGCTTGGCGCATGCCCAGTACAGTACTTTCAAGTTTGTCAGAGTTACAGCTTGGAGGTCACCGTGCCACCAGTTTTTTTTTAATCATTATGTTACTGCTTTTTATAATCTCTTAATGGTGAATACATGCTTGATGAATGAATAAACGATTGCATAAATTTTAAGGCAATCACAAATGCTGAACTGTACTAGTTTTTAGAAGAATCTTCTTTTTCTGCCTCGTGCTAGTCTTACAGGACAGATATTGGGTCTCTTAAATTATTTCAAACACTTTTCTGACCTGCAGAAGATTGTAGGGGCTCAATTTGAGCGCTGAACGTTTTTATACTGTATAATGATTTT
This sequence comes from Ptychodera flava, assembly GCF_041260155.1. NCBI lineage: Eukaryota > Metazoa > Hemichordata > Enteropneusta > Ptychoderidae > Ptychodera > Ptychodera flava. Next base: position 29,751,802 of record NC_091932.1, read on the forward strand.
GAATCGAAAATTTGATTTTCCCTATGGAGTTAACGCAGGAATGGCTGCCATTTTGAATTCCAAATACAGGGACCTTATTGGGTAATTTGTTTCTGTAGTACCAACATTTGCACGGTGACCCCTGCTCTAGTTCTTGATTTAGTTGGAGAATTGTGGCGAGTATCCTCATGTAAAGTTTTAGGAAAAGATCAGGTAGTACAATTTCTGGGCGCGTACCACCATGACCGTTCAGTTTTATGGCGATGCGCTGAATATTTGCGCGCATGAACATATGCAATTAATGGCGAAGCATAAGAGACGTATATACGCTAAAGATATCGACGATTTTATTTCTAGGAAATTGGTGATACAAAGCCAGGTCAGAAGAGTTCAGAGTATACATATAGATAGAAAAAAGGTCGTTACACGGTCGTATCGGTTCATTTGACGCTCGAGACTTATTTCATCATAGAGGGCACTTCGCTTACAGCCAAGTGTTTTCCTTGTAAATTATGAGCCTTCAGGTAAAAACCAAGTCGACTAAAATAAAAACAGCCGCAAGCATGCTCAAGAAATCCTTCGATGAGCAGAAACCTAAGTTCATATGACTGGTTAGTCAATCCGAAATCGTGATTCGTCAACTTGTTGTAAAAGATGCAAAGTTGTCACTCAGGCCAAATTAAGAAAATTTCTAATTTTCCCACCGCACGTGGCAGGAACATCATGCGGCCTCTCATAGGTAGTAACATGGAAAAAATAATTCCAGATTTGTACGACAATTGTGAAAGATAAATATAAAATATCCGTTCTAATCCTACGGCTATGACAGCTTTTCTGTTATTCATAAAGCCAGAATAATTTCATAATGATGCTGTTATGAGGAAATTCGTAAGATAACTTTGCTATCCCAAGTGTATGTCTTCAGTGCTTATGCCTAGCTTTGCAGACCTTGTTACGCCCACCGCCCTGAGGGCGCAATATCTGAGAACAACTACACACTATAGAACAGGTATACTCCACCACCTTGTTCAATTTTTAAGTAAAGTGTGAGCTGAGTGAATGACGTTTCATGACCACTTTTGGATCGGTTGAGTCAAATATTTGCGTTGACAGTATATCCTCCAAACCTGCAAATAGTAAGCCCATCCCTCACTAAGGCAAAGCAATACATTCGTTTATCCATCGATCGATCGATCGAGCAATCCACCGATCCATCGATCCATCAATCGATCGATCCATCCACCCATCCATCCATCCATCAATCCATCCATCCATCCATCCATCCATCCATCTATCCATCCATCCATCCATCCATCCATCCATCCATCCATCCATCCATCCATCCATCCATCCATCCATCCTTCTGCGATGACGTTGAGGGCGGTGGTGTACCGATTGGGTAGAATTCAAGAAGTGATTTGTATGTAAACAAAGGGAAAAGCTAGCAAGTCAATTTTGACATTTAAGTATAGCGTGCAATTTGTGCTTAAATGTTTCCGCCATTATTCCAACGACCGGGTTGACATTGAGTAGAGGTACTGTATGTGGGTACTGAAAAGTTGTGGCTTTTGATGAGGGTGGGTTCCCTGGAGGCGACGTCTCCCTCCTCCTGGACACGCCAAGGTTTTCAATCCTTGGGGGTTGTTATTGACTGGACTGACAACTTGAATTCCACCACACTCTGAAGATCATCTTACTGACACCCTCTTTCGCCATCGTTGCACTAGTGAAGACAGACGCATCAGCTTGTCAGCGGCGTGCCTGACCCGCAGTTCACCCTGTGACGTAAACCCGGCACGTAGGTCATCATTCATGTGGTTCCCCGGTGAGAGTAACCACGGCTGTTAACTATTTCCGATTCATCGGATTATTTGTCTTCATGTATGGTATTATTGACTATTTACATTCAATGGGAGATTGACTGAAACACTGCTTCGATAAATGTAAAAAAAATATATCTTTAAACCGTATATATTGAAACTCTATAAATTCCTAACGGACACCTCAAATAATTCATGTTCCCCTGAATTTTGGTCTTGAATAGGTTCCAAACGTAAAAAAAACAATAACAGTGCATTTTACACATATAGACGGTGTGCTAACAAGCCAATTAGTGGGTGTTTTACCCAGTTTTGGTGAGTAGAAAAAGAATTTGCAGAATAGATATAAACGAAAATCAGTGAATAAAATCATCTGCAGCGACGGGCCTTCAATCTTGTGCGTGGATTGATGAATGCCGTGTTCGACAAATCTCGCCTTCTTCAATTAATTTTATTTCAATGATTCGTAGAGTTTTGTCGTGCCCCTACCTAACATTCAACATACATGATGTTTTGTATTTCTTAATACCGCAGGCTAATATCTTAAATCATCCAACATTCAAAAGATGCAGAGACGGCGTTACGATTCCGCCTCTGGGAACTTGTTCCTTCTGCCCCATGCGTCTGCCAGCAATTGTCTGCTGTATATTCAACTTAACAGTTTTCTGTCTATATACTATATCGTCTCGGCCTTCGTGTCTAAATTTGTCTACATGTGTGTGTGTGTGTGTGTGTGTGTGTGTGTAAGTTAAGACGGATGTTTTAAACATTCAGTCATTCTGTTTTTTAATGAAGTTGTCATGTCAGTTGTAAGTCGGAAACTTCAAAGTGTCAATTTTAAAGTTTGAATACAATATTTTCAATGAGCTCTGACTGTATTCAACACTTTCTATTTCTATCCAAAACCAGATGTCTAGAAATGTTATACATGAATGGATATCAATCATTCTATCAAAGAGAGAAAAGCAGTAAATCAACAACTTTGATGGGTGTTTAGACATCCAGTTACATCACCTGAGAAGTCATACAGAGCTATTTTTAAAAGTTGTTGCTAAATTTGATATACTCAGACCAGTCAGTCAAGTGTCTGAAAGCACAGCGAATAATGACAAAAACTGCCTTCTAACCATTAGTTTAGTCATGGAAACAAGTAATCGTTGATGACACAGTCTACACTTGTTACTTTAATAACAAGTACTTGGAGAGGATAAAGTCCCGTCCATTAAGTGGGTCTGTGACTAAATATGAGTTGCCCGGTGTTGACAACGTAAAACCAATGTGGAATGCCGGCCTAATTATACAATGTCATTAAATGAGTAAATTAGTAATTAATCACCAGGGTGTTGCCAAACATGTTTGCATTCTATTATAAAACAGGCAGACTATCACGTGTTGCACATTTCATACCTGATACCACAACGTATCAATGAATTGTATTACAGCACTGTTACATCTACGTCTGAACACAGTTTAATCAAATTTGATGACATGTTTCTTGACAAATCACTCTAATTAGAAAGGTTCATTAAATATGTAAATTGAAAATTAATTAATATGACACTGCTAAGTGTCTTTATGCAATGTTAAAGCAATGTGAGCTCAACATCTGTACCAAATTTCATGAAATCAGCCGAATTACCAAAATAATTGTGTATGCAAATTAGCAGTTAACTGACATGATACAACTACCTATCTGTGCACACCATTACACCATCAAAAGATCAACATCTGGGCCACGTTTCATCAAATTTGATGTAACATTTCTAGACATCACACTTATCATGAAAATTCATTAAATATTCAAATAAGCTATCAATTAACAGGATTCTGCTTAATGTCTTCATTCAGTATTACAGTACCCTCCAACTTGCCTAATACTGCATTACACAATTATTGGAGAAATCAAATTTGAAATCTTAACCCAGTTTAGATCCCCCAGCTCATTACTTTTAAATACGTTTCAAATACCACTCTATATGATCAAAAATATATTTATCCCAAAATATTGTATTGCCGACCAATTGACCTAATTTTTTTATATTTTTTTTTTCAGTATTTTTGCTCATCTTGTCAACTGCAACCTTTTGTTTTTTCAAATTGTCTAATATTCGGCAGCGGCCCTACAGGTTATGTAGACTCTTGGTTGGCAGCTGCATTTCGGTCAACCTTAAATCGGAATGTCAGTATTGCAATAACACTATTCCATATTCATTTTCATGCTGTGTTAATATCCTTAGAGCATTTCAACAGGATTACGACATTAAGTATACAAATTAATATTGATAAACAGAAAAAAGATGCCGAGGAAAACCATCAAGATTGATATAAATGATCATTCATATAATGTCTACTATATGCATATATGTTGCGTGTTCTCTAAGAATAGTTTACTCACAAACCATGCTAAAATGTCCGTTTATTCACCTTGTCGAACACAGGCTGTGCAAGATATTCAGAATGGGTTTAAATTCAGTGTGAGATGAATACATTGCATGTACAAAACAAACGATTAGCTTGGATATCACACATTGATGAATTATGGGAAACCCAGCATTGGGCAGCTCACTGTCTCTCTGTATCTACAACGCTGCTTTTTGACAGTTTCAGACCAAAGCTAAATCAAGAAAATGTTTTTTTTTTTTTTTAGTTTCTGAGAAAACCTCTACAATTCTTCAACTTTCAGCTAAAATTGCAAAAACAGTTACATTGTAGATAAAGTGTAACTAACTCTTCATTTCTCAGTCTAGACAGAGCTGCTATATTCCAGTTTACGTTAAGTAATCAATGTCTTTAGACTATGTTGTAAGACCCAGACTAATCGCTTATTTTGTAAATGCGATGTAACACTCAAAAACACAGAGTTGTGACACCTAACTGAAACACACTGTGGACATGTGGAAGGGGTACTATATATCTATTGTGTGTGTCAACTGTTTCTTATTTTCTTCCCTAAAATAAGTATTTGGATTTTCAACAGTTGGTATATGGCTATATACATGTCCGCTCTTTAAAACCATTGGATGACATAATGTTTTTTATTGAATTACCAACCTAACTATGGACTTCAAAAATGTGAAAACAAGGAGCCAAAATATGTTCGGATCCTCTCATACCCAGAGGTAATCATTCGAATCCCCTTTTTCTACTCAATAAATTTTCAACCCCCTTGAAGTCCTACAGCCCCTACTGCGTATTTGTGAATGCAGCGTAAAGGGAACAATTTATTTTATAAGAAATATTCTTGTCAGATGATAACGTCAAAACCATGCCTTGGAAAACAACGCCAGTAAACAGTTGCTACGCTTCTTTCCTATGCTGCATACTTTGTTGAATTTAAACGAGCACAGGTCATGGATGGACGCAGTTGCCCACGTCATACCATCCGTGCTCATTTGTATAAATGATGTCCACAAAATTTAGTTCATGCTGCAGATAAGATCATGAGCACTCTCTGTTGTTCTGAATTGAGAGTTGGCGAAACTCTAATTTCCTTCTGTGACTGTGATATCCTATTTCTTGTGAGGCTACTATTGCTCCTAAATCACGATGTAAGCTCTCCGGGGCAACAAAATCAAAAATGTGAAGCCATGTGTATGTCAACTGTATGTAAATTATTTTACGCCTATACACTATCGATTAAGAACAACAGAACACCCTTGTAGATCAAGATACTTTACTGTAACTTGCCTACCACCAAATCTTCAATTCTACCTTGTTATCCTTGTATGTCATCACAATCAAAGGCGGCGATTGTGCAGACACGTGGATGTACATAATTATGTCAAGCCAAGTGTTGCAAAATCAAAAAAATGTGTGTTCTAAATTTCATGTCTGTAATCTAAAATGTCATGTCTGTGTTTTAAAAATGTTTTATCTTCACAAAACCATGATTGTTTTCTAAAATATCATGCTTGTGTACTAAAATTTTGTTTATGTTCATGAAACCATTTCTTATATGTGTATATCAAATGCTTGTGTTAATGAAAGGTCATTCGTGTTCATTGAACAATCGCATACGTCATCATGATACCGTCATATCCCCTATTATATTACAATTTCCTTCAGAATACGTGAAAGTGCAGTGTATTTTACAGGAATGCAATGGCGCCAGGCAGTCACAAAGGTGACCCCACTGCTCTTAGTGAGGCTAAGTGACACTCATAACTCTACATGAGATATGCTAATAATAGACACACTCGTTCTGGTGAAACACATATGTCCAATATGTCCAAAGATCGTTAGCATGAGATATGCAAATTGTAGACCCGGTAGTTCCTGCCCTACAGGCTAGTCGAATACATGATTCCTCTTTTATCAAAATCAATCTTTGTGTCGAAGCCACCTTCCCTTGCGAATTTCACCTACTGGGTCCCCAGCGACGGGCAAGCAAGAGTAATGCAATTCTTCTGTGCATTTTCAGAGACCCTTCAGCTAGCTGTCAAAATGGTTTATGTAACAGCGGGAACGATCCAAACCTTTCTCAGCAGTCAAATCAATATATTTATGGTCCTGGTAGTCTTCGTACTGATAGCTGCGTTATGCAGTATGCGTAGACCTGCTGGTCTTCCCCCAGGCCAAAGAGGTTTGCCGTTCATTGGAAGCAAAGGCGGCAAGTTTAATCGTATGGTCTTGCTTTAGAAAAATTAAATTCATGTAAAGCAGAAGAGAACTTAGAGTCTCCGTCAACACAGATCCTATTCGGGCAGTAGAACTACAGAGGTCATGTAATCAAAACGAACTTTGTCCTACTGTATCTCAACCAGCAAAATACTAGGCAACCCAGTACAATAAATGAGTAAGTGCCTGGGCAAAGGCACAAGAGGTCATTAAAACTAGTGCATCTTCAACCAAGATATGACTAAACGTTTTGTCCCTTTAACCCACAGCAACTTTTAGTGAGTGAAAATAGAAAACAAATAAGCATATCTTTTTGGTTACTTGCCAATTTCCCACCATTCTTTGTTTAGTATAATTTTTACCTTCTCGTGTCTATTTATAGACAGAGAAGGTATTAGAGTTGAAAACCAGTATGCTGGTGTCAACTACTTCCGTCTGTCAATACTTCCGTCTGTCAAGATCCGTTGACGTCATGCCATTGTGATGGGTCATATCATAAACTGGTGGGGGTGTTCATGGTTCAGGTTGAGGTGCAGGGATACGATTTTGAGCTGTGACAAAAGTCAAAAGGGACTTAGCGGCATAGCCACAGTGTTAAGCCTTTCTCCAAGGTACTACGATATATTACAGACTACTGAGCTGACGTTAGGGGTACTCACTTTGTGTTTGCTCATTCTGTTGCGCTAGTGTTTGGTAGGCCTACTGAGTTGCGTGGATATCCCCTCATGGCCTCACGTGCATGATATGGGGCCTGTTGCATAATCTGCAGATGATCATATGCCTCTGAGTCTGAAAACGGTCATTGTGTAAGCCTGTCGGCATTTTCCTTGCATTTTTTCTCATTTAATTTTGCAAAATATCGGCGAGTACCTCAATATTTCAAGATAACTCTTTCTTCCCAATCGTTTCCTGGAGTTTCAGAGTCATATGAACGAAAATGAGTGAAAGTTTTAGACAGGAAAATCGGACGTCGGCCATGTTCAATGTTTACAGTACAATCAGAAATTTATGTGGAGGAAATAACTAACAAACACTGTTCATGATGCCCGCCCTCTAGAGGCAGACCTTCCTATATGAAGTACCACATTTGATGCTTGTGGAAAGCTTGACCACACAAAGGAGCATTTTAACTTTTAGAAAATGACAAATTGAATAAGAAGGTATTCTGAAAATGTCAAATACTGAGGAAAAATGCGCAAATATTCAAAATAAACAGGTTAACTGACTGGTCAGCTATAAAAAACAATGAAAATGTTTATGATCAAAAGTTTTTGAGATGCGCACATTTTAACAAATACAGAAATTATTAATATCATAAATATAAGACCAAACTATATTTTCAGGGATGGGACAGGTTGGAAATGAGGGGTGAGAGACAAAGGCACTCCTATTGCTGCATGTGGATGCAGCCACACCATTTCATTTACAGCATACTTATTCACTGTGTTGTGTTCAAGTTCCATATTGTACTGACTGTCATACAAGAATAACATAAGCAAATCAAATCAAATTAAAAAAGCATCAATGCTCTTGTGTGGATTTTGCTGAACAAAACTGGTTTTAATATTTCGCCTCATATATTTGGTATCCAGCAAAGGCATATTTTGATGTAAAGTCAAAATTAACACTACATTGCAGACAATATATGTTACCGTTTCTGCATGAACTTTTCTTTTTTAGTGTAAATTATAGTATAGTAGTACTTTGAACAGATTAATAATTATCGTGATGTCAACCCATAATTTTACATCACAAAGACTGTAATTCTGCTAATTTTTTTAATTTTTTAGTCATTTTATCAATTTTGCACTGAACAAGATGATTGAACAAATTGCAATGTTTGAATTTGTAAACTCAAAGAATAAAAATCCTTTGGTCACAGATTAAATTATTTTTTGAAAAGAAATTTACTCTTAAACACTTTTAGCATATATTCTTTACACGGTCATGTATTTCAAGGAAAATATGCCTATTAAAAACAGTAATTTCTTCACTTTCAATTTTTTTTCAATACTATGACAATTATCAGCCATGAGGTTTTACAAACACAAGACCAGATAAGCGTTTTTCATCATTTCCGCAGGACTCTTTGGAAAATCCATTAAAAACAGTTAAAAGTGACTTAAAATGTTCACTTGGTATACATTTAATTTAAAGATGCCAGGTCGTGTATTTCACATACACTCAGGTCAGCAGGGAAGTGCGTCATTACTATTTTGGACTGTTAATTCTTATTTCTGAATTATTTAACTTTTTTTCCACATTGAACTATCGTTAGGCAGTTTATACTGTAGCTTAGAATTCTTTTGATTGATGTATTTAAATCTTTTGGGTTCTTTGGGTCCATATCCCACCTCATGCCCCTACATCATCAGCTATTTATCAACAACTCCATGCCAACAACCAATTACCTGACCTGGCCACACATTAGAGAAGGTACAGCGTCATTGACGGTATTTTTAAAACCTCACATGGTCTTCAGTCTAATTTGAATTGTACAACTATTTCTCAAAGTATTGACAGATGCAGAATATTAATTATTAGAACATGTAACCGTCAGTCACTACAGAATTTGATATATTTTGCGGAGTTGTCTCAATTATGTCGCGTAAGAGCTTGGATTATAGGGAATTAATTGACGGCGAGAAGCATAGAAACTCTGAATGTAATACTGACACTGACAAATGATTTACCGGTATTAACGGACATTGCAGATATCATAATCTGTCTTCTAACAAAAAGAGTCGATGTTACAACAAGCCGGTCCACATCTGCGAAGGATTTCGTGTTCACTTTCTTAGTTTCATTCGGCTAGTTCTACCCAGCTGTTGGTTAGGATTTACAGATCATATGTTGTTGTCCAATGACCTGTTCATAAAAAAGGCTGGAAACTCACCTAACTTCCTTCATCAAAATGAAATCCATAAAAACATGTAACGGGAAACAGTGTCAACTTTTGTCATCCATTTCGTTTCAGATCTAGTCCCGAATCCTGTATGGATGATTTCAGAATTCGCTAAGACATATGGTGATATTTTTACCCTCAAAATCGGAATGCAGTGCATTGTTGTGCTGAATAACATAGAGCTTGTTCGAGAAGCGCTCGTGGAAAAAACGGGATGAATTCTGTAACAGGGTAACCTGAATTGATATATGCACCATAATTCTTGCTTTTAAATTTGGCTCTCTCATTGTATGACTCTAACAAGAGCGCGACTTAAGGTAAGGTCCCGCCTCGGGGACAGATATTTGAACCCTCAAACTTTGTCAAATCTTTGCTGATCTACCACTTGTGGGGGTTCATTTTAAAGCTCTTATTGTAAGAAAACTTTTTACCGTCTTAGTTTTTTCGAAAAAACGAAAATTTAATTTTTTCCATAGAGTTAAGGCTATTGTAGGGGCTATTTTAAAACACTAACCGTGTAGTACCTTGTTTTCAGAGTTTGTCATCTTTTTGTTGCAGTAGATGGTAAGATACAGTGCAGGGGGAAAACCGGATATTCGGTTGCCATGGCTACAATTTTAGGGTTAAAATATGAGGAAATTTGTGGCAAAGATATCTATTGAACGAAAAGTCATACAACAACCGAATTTTTTCTGTAGCAGTCAGATGTATATGTATTACAATATGAACCTAAATCTATGACTGTATAAGATGTCAATATAAATTAAATCATAGTCATCTCGATAAGATTGAAAAATTAATAAAATTTCACAACTTTCCGTCAAGTTTCTACTATGACATGATTGGATGACCTTGTTTTTTGAGGTTTATTTTGTAAAGTATTTAATTTAAGTATTTCACATATGTTGGCTGATTTTCATTGCATTCCAACCATTCTTTCAAGAGTTATTACTGCCACAAGAAACGAATGCAGTACAAAACACAATTGTTAGGAGTATTGGATTGAAATGTTTACAACATAAAGGTGATACTCATACTTCATGCAAAGTTTACGACCTCAAAATAGGGTATTGGACAAGTTTAATTGTCAGTTAGAATTCTATTTACAAAAGCCTGGTTGTAATTGCTTTCTAAGTGAAAAATGAACTGTTAATTATAAAAAAAAAACATTGATTTTATAATCAGCATGATAATGAAATTCATGTGAGATTCTTTACTTGTTATGTATATGGACACCATAACGTCTAATATGGTTAGTGTGTTTCTGGTTTAATTGCTATACCTGAATGAAAATCTTCATATGCCTTACAGTAATATCCACACAAAATATAAAACAGAATCATTTGTTGCAAATTTCTTCCCGATTACTCATTGATCTGGCTTTTTAGACTGCAATTAGTCTCAAACTCACAATTTCCACAACGCCATATTTTTACCTCTGAAAAAGCTGCTTCAATAAGCAAGCAAATGGTCACTACTTCATACATGATGCCATAACTCAACAAAGTTTTTAGGCAACCAAAAATAGCGATTACCTGTTTTGAATATATAATTAGACTAAATAAAATTTGACCAGGGGTCAGTGGGAAAAAAACGCGATTTTTCTCGATTTTAGTTAATATTTTTTGAAGAATGATATACTAATAGCTTATTTGAAAGTATACATGTCGAGGGTGACAATGAAGGAAAAAAATACAATTTGATTTTTTGAGCATTTTGACCGATATTAGCCCAGACGATGGCCTTAACACAAGGATGGCGGCCATTTTGAATTTCAGATATCGGTAACTCTTGAGTAATTTGTGTACGTAGTACCAAAGTTTGCGCGGTGAACCCCAATTTTTATTCTTGATTTTGAAAGAGAATAGTTGAAATATTCCTGGAGGAAATTTGGGCAAAAGTTTAAGACTTTCACTTTCGAGGCGCATACCACATTAACCGGCAAACGCAACGTTATAGGTCTGCCAAAAAAAAAATCATATAGCACAACTGGTATAGATTTGATAACGCACCTTGACAGTCTTCGTCACACTGCAACCTCCTTTTGAAAGTAGTGCGATTGGAGATACTAATTCCTGGGCAAGTACATATCATTAGTACGGTTGTACATATTAAAGCATCCTTAGATGTACACATGCACAGTCTTTTAATGGGTGAGACTGTTCACATTGGCTGACAGTAGATTTAATGTTGTTAAATGTTGCCGAAACATCCCATATTGTTTCTGGAGTATCTTTGGCTTTACATATATGAACGTGGACGCGGTCGTTTTGCTATCAAAAATGACATCAACCTTGCCAGCTCTGGATGTCACTTTTGTTTTTTACGTGCAAATACTTTTCATTTGATATATCACTCGATAGTTTAGAAGTATGTTTAGAATAGTTAATGATATTTTTAATTTTATATTGCATTTATGCAAATTGCTACCTGTGTCAATTGTGCAAATTTAGGGATACGGGATCACTTGAAAGTTCAACATTGTCAATTTTCTTGAATTAGAGATAATAAGCTTTAAAATGACGTATGATGTGGCTGTATGATGTGGCTGTGTGTGATGAAATATTTATAATATTGTTATTCATAAGGGGAAAATATTTTTTCAATATTAATATGAAAATATTTCAGTGAAACCAATTTAAATATCTCTTTCGATATCCATTTCGTATTCTACATGCAAATACCTTTCATTTGATATATCACTCGATAGTTTAGAAGTATGTTTAGAGTAGTGAACAATGAATTTGTAATTTTACATTGCATTTATGCAAATTGGATACCCTTGTAAATTATGCAAATTAGGGGCTACGGCCGTACTTGACAGTTCAACATTGTCAATTTTCTTGTAGTAGAGATAATAAGCTTTCAAATGACATTTGATGTGGCTGTATTTTGTAGCTGTATGTGTTAAATTTTTTAAAATATTGTTATTCAAGAGAGGAAAATATTACAATATAAATATGAAAATATTTCAGTGAAAGCAATCTAAATATGTCTGTGAATGTCAAAGTTGTATTCTACATGCAAATACCTTTCATTTGATATATCACTCGATAGTTTAAAAGTATGTTTACAGTAGTTAACAGTGAATTTTCTAATTTTATATCGCACTTATTGAAATTGGGTATCCGTGTTAATTATTCAAATTAGGGGGTTATGGCCCCACTTGGCAGCTCCACATCGTCAATATCCTTAAAGTAGAGATAATAAGCTTTCAAATGACGTATGATGTGGCCGTATGTAAGGTGGGTACATTAAACTCCTAAAATAAAGCCCTTTTTGTGGATTCGCCGCTCGCCTACACTGACCGGGGCCAAGCTAACAACTGGCTGACCTCTCTTCTATCCAAAAATTTTCTCTCGTCCCAAACCGTTTGTAATATAGTTTACCAGCGATTCACGGTCGGTCAGGTGTCCAGGAACCGGCCATATCTTACAAGAACGTATCTAATGGCGTTATCTAATGAGTTACTCGGCCGAAAGTAGTTAGAAAAGGTAGCTTTTCATGCGCGGTCAGAATCAGGACCGATAACTCGCCGTGTATTCCTTTCTGCAGGGTTGTAGTGGGAGGCCATATTACGCCGGGAACACACAGCATCGTACGCAGGGCAGGTCTCAAAGTCTGTCCGCATGATTTCCGTTTGCACAGTTATTAATAAAAGGTATGTTTAAACATTAAAATTACAGACGGGTGATTTGAAAATTCGCCGTGCGCCTTTGTTTACAACTGGGTGGATAGCTCGGTTACACACTGTTGATTTTCGTGCGTCCTGTGCATATGCATGCTTGCGAGTCATACCTATTGTTCTCTGTAAGGCGCCTTCTGATAGGTCGGCTGTTTTGGCCAGAGCGCGAGATTTGAACGCGATCTTCTATGGGAGTTGGTCAGATGTAGTGAGCGGCAACAGCGAGAGAATACCGCGTACGCATAAGAAGACGTCGCCGTACTCTACATCTGATTTTAATCAGATTGAGTAAATACTGTGATTGACCTTCTGCTAAGGTATCATTTGTTATGGCTACACGCAGCCAATGACTGCAGTTTTTTCCGTTTTATACCTTTTGACGTGAATCAAAAGTATGAAATAGCGTTAGAAAATAATCTGCCATGTAGTGCCTTCTAGGAATTAAACGTATATGAAAGCTTGAAATATTTTAAAATTTTGTCAGCTGTAACTGTTTTTGTATTTTCATTTTTGTTCTGTTTTTTAAAATTTACTTTCAAACAAATGTGCCGCAATGTGTCGTGTTCAACGTGTCATTACAGTCCGACCTTGTGTCATGACCAATGTAATTGTTGATCTTTTGCAAGGAAAAGAATTCATATTTCAACATCAGCATTTCATAATGCAAGTAATATGTTTTGTTGTTTCGACATGTTTATATTATGAGCTTGCTTTCCAGAGTAAATATAATGAAAAACAAAACCAGCTATTTTCAGTAATAGACATATAGACATATAACAGAGAGTTTGCTCAATTTAAGATACTATTGCAACCATACATCTGTACATTTGAAGACAATAGTTTAGGGCGTCATTGCAACTCTACTGATCTCATGTTCGAAATTTACAAAATTTCACATCATTGATTTTCTAAAGGAATTCTCAAAAATGTATAGCAGTAAAAGGAATCCGTTGAAGAATACAAGAAAGTATACAAGTCGAACTGTCCTTTTAACCGCAGTGATTAAACAATGATTATCTTTCTGCCTAATCTACAATAACCTCACATTTTTATCAATTTAATTTCTATTTTATGTCAGATATGTACTCAGTTATGCAATTACGTTAACAGAGAGAGTATTATCGATGTTGACTTTAGGGAGGAAATGAAATAAAACAACCAAGGAACCAATAACGCAAGAATTTTAAAACTCCTCGTAAAATATAAAAAATTGAAGAAAGTATGCTGCAAATACTAATCTGTTATTGGGTGTTGCTTACCATCACTTTTCATAAATCTTATATGCTCCCTTACTTTCACCAGCCATTTAGAATTATGATTTTTAAAAGGCGGTCAAGGATCGACAAAAATAATATGCACAGGAACATGTAGTTTTCGAGTGTGTTGTTAGGAGATTGGACAAAAGTTTTGCTTACAATGACCTACAGGATTAAAAAACGACAATGATTCAATCTAGTAACCCTCTTGGAATGCCAGTACCTTGACATGAGATGGACGTAATGAAAGTTTGTGTGCGATGTGCGATAGTGAGCGTACGAGCGTGAGTGCTTCACGAACTTTACAGAGTTTACTCTGTTTCAGCATTCCAACGTCCTCTCGCTAGCTATTCGCTGAAGGGAGATGGTGCGCAGTAATATATGGTGGTGTATCCGGGTATCGAGACGCTGCTACGTCAATATCATTCTCATTATTTTGTTTTGTTTATGATTTCTAGATTTATTAGTCACTAGGCGAAAGGTAACAAGAGTAGGTATCATGTAATAATGGCAAAGTTGATATATTTCTGTCGCATTTTAATTGGTCGAGTTGAAACACGTGACTGATCACAATACAGAGTAATGGTTTGTTTATATGCCCATGAACATGAATAGTAATATTAACACTCACAATATCGTAAACATCGTAACTTTACAGCTAAAACGTAAATTGTGATTTGTACAAAGGTCATACTCAGTCACAGAATAAAATGGAGCACTTGTGGGCCAATTTTAGACCCTTTTCTCCACAAAAAATCTCCGGATTTGCAAAAGTTTTAAAGCGAGTGTGACAGTGAGTCGCATATTGTACTACACTGTTCAGTAGATACAACATTTGTGTTACAAAAGTTCTGGGGCCCCGCTCTCTTTCGCGTGAGAAATTTTCGTAAATTTTGACAGTTTCTAGGGTTCGTTGATCATATAATGGAAAAACAGACTCCGCCCTGACCAATAACGTTTATTTATGGGCGCCGGTGAGACGAAAGCCAAAATTAAAGGGGAAGGCAAGCCTCGCCCGAAATTTTTGGCCTTTCCTTTCGCCCTTGCCCATACATAAACGTTAATGGGCAGGGCATCGCCCATTATTTCTAAAGTGATTTACCTCAAATAGGGTCCTTTTATTGATATGACAAAAGGAAAGCTTTCTCAGATTTACAGAGATAATGTACTTGTTTCAAAAGAGAAAATGCATGTCAGAGTTGTTATTTTATTCTTTCTTATAATGAATAATTTGTTTGATTGTTGATGATGATTCCCTATAATGATATAGGCACGGCGTAATATTTTCTTTCTTGAAGGAATACAAACATGAAATATTTATTCAAAAAATTACTTGTGTGACCAAACAGAATTCAGCTGAAATAGATGTATAATGACCAAGAGTAAAGGAAATGTTACATTCTGGTGTAATGTGCACTTTAATTATCGCATAGTGGCCATGACAGTTGAGGTTGTCTTGTATTACAAAGTCTTGTATCCTGTTTCTTGCGAAACACTGTCTTCAAATGTAAGAAAATATGATCCAACCGCACAAATAGAAGCACTACCTGTGTTACTGCTTGATACCAGTTCTAACATACTTAACCATTTCTTCATAATTTCTACACGGTTATGACGTGACATGATACATCAAGATTCAATGTCAAGCCAATGCCTTAAATGGTATTGCACGCCCGTTTACCTATTTGGATATGATACTGTGACAATACCTTATAGTGTCTGGTCATTTGTTCAAGGCGGTACCAATAATCAAAAATGTGCAACCGTAGGCTGTGATCCATCTCTCAGGGTAAGGGGAACTACAAGTGTTTCTGGTGACCTGATCAACTGCATCTGACACCCATTAACCATAAACCCTTTTTCTTTGAAAGATTTCAGACAAATGCTCACATTTTGCCCAGTCCTCTTCGCCAACGCTAGTAAAACACAAAAGATTATGTTTCCGACAGAACAAATACACTTGTCATAAGGTGATAAAAAAACTCATTTCCATCATGGTATTTTACTTTTGTTATATTTACGTACAGTTGTATACCACGATAAACATCAGTGTCTCGCTGTCATTCCACTCGAACAAGCCAGTCTCTTTGCTTGTTATTAAAGCCTTTGGAGTCTTTAAACTGAAGTCGACATCTCATCAGTATTAAAGGACCAGATTTGTGTTAGGGTCTGCAGAGCGAATCACTTTATTAGTTCTTTGTGGAGGATAAACATTCCATGGACTGCTGTCAACACAAACGCTTGTCTGTGGAGGCATTTGAGTAAATTGCTTATTACAAAGTCGCTTTGGGGACATATTTATTTACACGACGTCTGGTCTGTATCTCGCCATGTTGAAGTGGTGTGCACGGTTTTTACAAGTTGCTGCATGCAGCGGGCTGATGTACCACCTTTCAGGTTGCATCATTGTGCCCCGTTGTTGCAGTGGTGCCGCTGCACCTTCGATTCGTTCAACTGTTGGACTTCAGTACGGCTTCGCCCAGGCCAAAGGCCGTGTTATAAGACACCTATCAGTGCGGTTGTCCTGGAGTTCGGCCAAACCCCTATTTCTTTTTAAGGTGTCTACATACAAAATAGACACTTTCATATTTTTTTCTCATTTGAAGAAGTCAGCAATAAAGTACATATTTTCTGAAAGCCGAGATATAGGGAAATCCCACCGTACACAGTATACACTTATTATTTGCATAATAGCCACGTGACAAAAGTGCTGTGAACCTTCCAAAACTCTGTTTTTCAGCTTTTGGAAAAATACAATTAGTATTTGAAACCATATTTACCTTTTCATGCATTTCTTTGAAGAACTCAGCAAAGTGTCTAAGAAATGTTCCATACTCTGGTTTTCGGAAACCGTAACAAATAGCTGCAAATATTCTATTCCTCCTCTGAAATCTACAAAGAGAAAAGTATAAAAGTTGCAATAATTAGGGAGAGCATTGCTTCCTTGTTTGCAGGCAATCCTGGTTTACTGGACAAGGACACGATTTTGCTGACAGTAGGGCATGAAGGTGCACGACTCGAAGATTAATTTCTATCTACCTCGTAATACAGTTTCTATATGGTGAACTATCATGTACGATGTAAAACATGCAGAATTAGTTCAAGAAGCATTTTGAAAATATCAATGGCTTAGAGAGAATATAAATCAGAAATACTTGTTTTTGTCATATTTGAAGTTACTTTGCAACTAATGTCGCCGCTAATAAAAGTCGAAATAAATATTAAGTAAATAAATAGATACATTTTTGCCTGTCAATGGTTGAAAGTTCATGGATTGTGTAATATACTTGTCATATGAAGAATCTTGAAGAGCGAAATAAGCTCTACCATTTAAATTCATCTGGAATGACAAATGAAACTAAGACTGCTTTTGCTCTCTTGATGTGTTGTGGAAAAAGCCATCTTCACTGAAGTATTATTTGTAAAGTCTACCATTCAACAGCGATGTACCCCTTTTGGTTGCCTAATTCGTTTTACCCGGGGTATGTCAGTTTCTCAATCATGTCACTTCCTGGAGTAAAGACTAAAATAATACATTAGACGATACATCAATCGGTCACAGTAAGCGAGGTTACCAACAAATCACCCTTGACTTGTGCACTCGAACATTTTTGCGAAAGGTCAATTCAATTTTATCAAGTTCCGAACAATATGAAACCGAGAACTTAAAATATGTTCGAAAATGTTTGACTTCGTTTAAAATTCAAGACTAAATTGAATAAGAAGCCGATGTTTTTATATGCCAAATTGTACGCTTGTCCAGGCAAAGTTACAAGTATCAGCATCTGAGAAGGTCTCATCATTCCACCTGCTAAATATGCAAATTCCCTTTGTTATGAGTATTCAAGAAAATCAATAGCCCTTTTTGTCCAACACAGATGCAACTTATTCCCTTAAACTGTTTGAAAAAAATTGTGTATGGCTTTCAAAAATATCTATTGGGAAAATTACAAAGTTGATCTTTTCATATTCACATGGGGAAATAAGAAAATTATGATTATCGAAAAAACGATGTCAGAATTTTTTAGTATGGACCAAGCTGTTCTATGTACAAAAGAAATTTTCTTCAGTTCAATGATCTGTACAGATCATGGGGAATTGTCGGTAGGTAACTTACTTACTGTGCAAGTGTGGTGGACTCTCTCTCTCTCTCTCTCTCTCTCTCTCTCTCTCTCTCTCTCTCTCTCTCTCTCTCTCTCTCTCGGACAGACATCGCTAAAACATCACGTCTGTGAACACGTGAGCTAGAACTGCATAATGCCTTGTACCCTGTACTCTTACACAACTCATTTGTTTACTCTTTCCTTGGATATGATAAAGAAGTGTTTCTAATGAGGTAAAAGGGTCTAGATCCTCACCCTATATTTCATATAATCGCAATCGTACCCATTATCCGATAACACTAGGTCAAAGTTCGTGATACAATAGTTATAAAACAGCACAGAACAGACAGTAAAGCACCTGCATACACAACAAAGTCAAATTCATGAATGAAAGATATATGGACCTCTTGCCAAAAGATCAAGATGTGATGTCAGCCCCATATAATCTGTAAGTCAAATAGGTAGTGGTCACCAACTAAGGCAGAGTGTCACTGATGCCATCGGCGATCATTTGCCAAGAGAGATAATTGTATTTATCCACCAGCTTATGATACCTGCAAAAATAGCTTTTGAATTTAGTGACAAGTCTTCCTCTGTTGTAACCTTGATTTAACATTTTGTGAAAGATGGCTTTGTCTCTCTTAAAATCACAATATGAACTGCATAAACATATCATGAACGCTTACCTTAGAATTGTTTTCGTGTAAACGAGATTCTGAAATATTATTAACAACGACAAATGAGATTGCTTTATAGTGCCGCCCTTGGGGACCGCGTCTTTGTCTAATGTATGTTAAGTCGACCGCTTCGCTAAATAAGCTACATAACATCATCATTAAATTGTTCTGTGAAAGGAAACAACCATAACTTACCGACAGTATGCAAATAATTTGCGCATCGATTTTACTCCAAATTTACCGCCACTTTGCTGCTGAGTCAGTGCCTTTTATCAGAGATGTTGGAAGTATGCTTCAATAAGTAAATAGGAAACTTTGCATTCCTTTTAGGGACTGGTCAGTTTCTTCTGCTTGGGGGTAGGGAAGGGGTGGGGAGGTTGACTATTTTTGCCGACGTGGCTGACCCCATTCCAACATTCAAAAATAGGGTGTTCCCCTATTCCAACTTCGAAAACAAGGTGACCCCATGCGCGTGGCAAAGATATTATATATATATATATATATATATATATATATATATATATATATATATATATATATATATATATATATATATATTATATATATATATATTTATATCCCTGCATTTAAACTATATATATATATATATTATATATATATATATATATATATATATAATATATATATATATATATATGTATAACATAATTTAGGAGGGATGTTTCAAACATTCAGTCATTCTATTTTAATGAAATTGTTGTCATGTCAGTTGTAAGAAGGGTTATTTAAAGTGTCAATTTTAAAGTTGAATACAGTATTTTGAATGAGTTGTGACTGTATTCCACACTTTCTATGCATAACCAGATATCCAGAATTGTTGTACGTGAATGCATGTCATTCATTGACATCAAAGAGAGAAAAGCAGTAAATCAACTACTTTTATAGGTGTTAAGACATCCAGTTACGTCACCTGAGAAGCCATGGAGTGCTATATATAAGTCGTTGCTAAATCTTATGTACTCAGTCCAGTGTCTGAGGTATCTTTTCTTTCAACATTAAACCATGAAAGCACAGCTAGTAATGACAAAAACTGCCTTGTTAGTCATGGAAAAAATCACCTTTTTACAGAAACCTGTAACACAAAGGAAAATATTTTAATCAATGAGAATGAAAAATATCTTGTCATTTTTTCTTTCTAAAGTATGTCACTCTATCCACTATATTTAAATATTAGTGCATGTTGCTTTCCTATACTGAATTCTCATAGAGAAAACGGAAAAGTATCAGGAACTGCAGATTTCATAATCATTTAGATAACACTTTGCAAAAAAGGACTTCCAATTTGAGTACATCAACATACATCTATGCCTGACATATATCTCTGATATATTAAAGTAGTGCGCCCTAAGACCGCGCCGAAAAATATTAAACATCTGGATATATTTGATATTTTTGTCTCATATATCAAAGCCATGCGGGCGAAGGCTGTGCTGAAAAATATGTCTTGTATTTTAAGGTAACGCGCCCGAAGGGCGCGCCGAAAAATACAAACATACAGATATATCTGATATGTCTGGTATATTGAAGTCACATACCCGAAGGGCACGTTGTAAAATAGTCTGATTATTAAATCTAAAGGGCTTTCTAAAATGCAACTGAATTATAAAATTTGTGGCTGGCACGATGCCTTCTAGGCGAGTATGAGCCCATTATCCCCCAATTGGCATTTAAAAAAACATAGAGACTTCCCATCACCAAAGTAAAAAATCAGGGTGACACCCCCCCCCCCCCATGAAACCACTGTCCCCAGGCCGAAGAAACTGACCAGTCCCTTAATCGAACTAAGATATGAATTATGATTGCCGTCGAGTTTTGTTTCACTTTGCCCAGTCTGATTAAAATGCAGAGTACGGCGACGTCTATACTTACGCGGTATTTTTTGCTGTCGCCTCTCACTAGGCGACAGCAAGAGAACAACGCATAAGTATTGACGTCGCAATTCTCTGCATTTGATTTTAATCAGATTGCTCTTTGCTCTACCCTTTATCTGCAAAACGTCCACTTCCCATCTTGAATATTCGGTGAAAAAATTCAATTTTGCATAATTCGAAACCTAATTGTGAAATATGTGAAATCATTACTGTATCGGTAGCGACACGTGAGTCAAGGATCATGAACTGTCAACACATTTTCACGACAAATGTAGAACGGAGCGAAATGAAATATAAGTCAGTATTTGTTAGCGGTGGAAACGCAGCTATCTGTGGCGAGGCAGGCTGCGTTTTTGCAGGTCATCAATTGGTAAACCCCGGACCATGCGGCGGGGTTGACCTTTGATGACCCGCATAGATGCAGCCTACCCCGTTACAGATGGCTGCGTTTCCACAGGTAGCTATAACCAAATAAGGTCTAAGCGTTCGACCTACGTAATCAGCTGTACAACCCAATTTTACCTCGACAACTTGCTTCACTGTTCTGTCATCTCTACAGCCAAATCAGCTGTCTTTATCTGTTGGAAACCGTAAGTATTTGTATTAAGAGGAGTAGTTCAGTGAATTGGAGTAATGGCTGTATAATTGTTGTTTCCACTTTTATACTGCTGGTTTTACGATTATTTGTGCAAACTGCTTGTGTAATGGACCAACAGGAAAATCTATCATCGTGGTCATTACTCAATGTAACAGATAATATCTAACGACGTAGCGTTAATTTCAGCACATATGTTTCTATCTAACCTGGCACAGCTGGGGAATTTACCGTACGTGGTTGTCCTTCTACCTCTAAAGCAACTGTGCGCGTAATCTGCTGTGCGTGAAATACCCTCAAACTTGCCTAAGACTGTATTACACAAGCAATGAAGGGTGTGTGGAGAATCACATTTGAAACCTTAACTCATTTTAGATTCCCCACTCATTACTCTTAAATACATTTCAAATACCCCTCTATATGATCAAAAATATCTACCTCCCCTATGTATTGACGACTAATTGACCTATTTTTTATCTTTGTTTTCAGTATTTTTGCTCAGCGGTCAACTGCAACCTTTTGTTTTTTCAAATGTTGTAATATTCGGCAGAGGCCATACAGGTTATGTAGACGGTCAACCAAAAATTGGAATGTCAGTATTGCAATAACACTATAACAGATTCATAGTCAGGCTGTGTTAATAACCTTAAAGCATTTCAACGTGATTAAAAGATTATGTACACAAATTAATGTTGATAAACAGAAAAAAGATGTAGAGAAAAACCATCAAGATTAATATAAATGATCGTTTATATAATGTCTACTCTATAAGGACAATTACATGTTCCCGTAGAAATTTTACTCACAAACCATGCTAAAATGTCAATGTATTCACCTTGTCGAACACAGCCTGTAAAAGATGTTTACAATAGGGTTAAATTCAGTGTGAGATGGATACATTGCATGTACAAAACAAACGATTACCTTGCGTATCACACATTGAGGAATTATAGTAAACCAAGCATGGGGCAGCTCACTGTATCTACAAAGTTGTTCTTTTTTACAGTTTCAGATCAAAGCTAAAACATAACAATGTGGTTTTTTATTTAGTTCCTGAGAAAAACTTTACAGCTCTTCAACTCTCAGTTGAAATTGTAAAAAAACAATTACATTTTAGATCAAGTGTAACCAACTGTTCTTTTCTCAGTCTAGACAGATCTGTCCCATGCTAGTTTACGTTAATAAATCAATCATAAGTTTACATGAGATATGCTAATTATAGACACGCTCGTTCTTGTGAAACACATTAGTCCAAAGATCGTATGCATGAGATATGCAAATTGTAGACCGATAACTTCTTGCTCTACAGGCTAGTCAAATACATGATACCTCTTTTATCAAACGTAATCTTTGTGTTGAAGCCACCTTCAGCTCCAGCGACGGGGCAAGCCAGAGTAATGCAATTCTTCTGTGCATTTTCACAGATTATTGAGCTAGCTGTAAGAATGGTTTATGTAATAGCGGGAACGATCCAGACCTTTCTCAGCAGTCCAATCAATGTTTTTATGGTCTTGGTAGCCTTTGTTCTGGTAACTGCGTTGTGGAGTATGCGTAGACCTGATGGTTTTCCCCCAGGCCCAAGAGGTTTGCCGTTCATTGGAAACATATGCGGTAAGTAAAATCGTATGGTCTTGCACTACAAAATGCAACTGGCGAGTGTAATTCATGTTAAACAGAAGAAACATTAGAGCCTCCGTAAAGATAGACCCTATTTGGGCTGTAAACCACTGAGGTAAAGCGAAGTTTGTCCTATCATGTCTCAACTAGCAAAATGCTAAACAACCCGGTATAATAAATGAGTTAGTGTCTATGCAAAGACAAAGGAGGTCATGAAAACTCCTGCATCTTCAACAAAAGGTTTGAGAAAACGTTCTGTCATTTTGACCAACTAATAGTCAGTGAAGATAGAAAACAAATGTGCATATCTTACAGGTTACTTGTCAATTTCCCAACATTTTTTGTTTCATATAATTTTTAGAAAACCTCCCTGGGTCTTCAATCTAAGTTAAAGTCTACAACTATAAGTCAAAGTATTGACAGATGCATAGAATATATATCATTAGAACATGTAATGGTTGATCACTGGATTTATATATTTTGGAGCATGCTTTTGCATAAAGTATGTAAATTGTGTCAAGTTAGAGCTTGGGTTATTCGGAATCCATTGACGGCGAGAAGCATAGAAACTCTTTGTGTAGTACTGGAATTTACAAATGATTTACCAGTATTGACAGATTTTGTAGATTTCATAATCTGTCTACTTACAAAAAGTGCCGAAAGATTGCAAGCCGCTCCCTATCTGCGAAGGATGTCGTGTTCACTTTCTTAATTTCACTGGGCTAGTTCACGCACTTTTTGGTTCAGTTTTACCGACCATATGTTGTTGATCAATTCCTGTGGAAGCTCACCTAACCTCCATCATCAAAATGAAATGGATGAAAACAGTGTTAACTTTTGTCATCCATTTCGTTTCAGATCTAGCCCAAATCCTGTAGGGACAATATCAGACTTTGCTAAGACATACGGCGATATTTATACCCTTAAAATCGGAAGGCAGTACATTGTTGTGCTTAATAACATCATGCTTGTGCGAGAAGCACTCGTGGAAAAACAGGATGAATTTGCTGGAAGACCCTGGATATATAGCAGTGAGCTAAGAATTAGTTATTCAATTGATAGATAAATAAGCACCATAAGGCCTGCATTATACTTTGGCCGCTCGAATTGTGTGACACTAAGAGCACGACTTAACAGGCAAATGCCATGTTATAGCTCTGTCCCAAACCTTTCATATAGCACGACTGCTATCGATTTGATAAGGCATCTTGCAAAATCGTCTTCATACTGCAAACCCCTTTTGAAAGTAGTAAGCTGGAATATCATTAATTCCCAGGCGAATACGCATTGTAATTGGCTTAAAGTGGATGGAATGTTCGTTATTGTTGCCGAAACACACCATATTATATTGTTACTTGAATAACTTTGACTTTATATTTATGAAAGTGGAGGCGGTCGTTTTGCTATCAAAATGACATCAACATCTCCATCGTTTAAGATTAAAACTCATCCAGCTATCGTTTCTATCAAAATTAAACTTTAATTTAACAAGTTATTTATCCCAAAACGTTTGACTGCACGAATAAATCATTGGAAGGGTAAATGATCAATGTTTTTATCATTTTGTAAATATTTTATAGTGGACCTATTGAGCGAGGGAGGACAAGGTATTTCAAATGGTTATTTCACTAAGAAGTGGAAAGTTTTGCGTAAAATTGGATCCCAAGCCGTCAGGTAAGTGGTATTTCAGAAAGTCAGGATAGTTAAAGGGCCCATGACATGCCCATACAACAAACGTAAAATCACTCTTTGGGTCTTGAAGTTAGCTTACGTCACTGCCTTGCATTGCGTATCGCCCCCTTTGTCCAGATAAAAGGCAAGTAAAAGTTACGGGTGGGCGTGTACCCCTAGCCCAACTCGTTCGACTTTTTTCGGCTTTTCGAAGTTCAGCCGACGACTTATCTTAATACGGGCAAACAGTCTTTCACACCTTCGCAAATCTCATGTCCGTAAGGGTGTGAGGCAAGGGCTTCCTTTGCTCAGAACGTACACCCAGCGCACGAGAGAATATTGAAATGCCTAATGTTTTGCTTTGCTTTTATGGTTTGCTTTTAGTGACATGGTCTTTTCATGAGATCACCAATAGTGTCGCGGCGTCACATGTCGCAAACGGCCGATCGCTGCGCCGATCGAGTAAATTAAAATGACTTGTCAGGCTATCTGATTAGGTGTACTATGCTTTCGTGCCAAATATGGAAAATAAACATTACAAGAAGGATGACAGTCAATGTCACATCCTCATTCATTGGGAAACATTTGTGCGGCAGGAAGCTTCCCATATCTACACAATCCTGAAGACGGTGATTCAAAATGGCGACCCGACAATGCGGCGACAAGCTTTCTTTATTTTCTTCATTCCAAACATGTACAAAATAGGCCTAACACATCACTTTTTGCAGGATTCGTTTGCTCTGAAAATGCACGGTAACATGGATCGATTGTACCATTTGTCTCGTGTTCAAAAAAATGATAGTTCTGTCCAAGGTCGACGTCAAACACAGCTACGCTCAGTGTGATAGTTTTCGGGACATGGTTGTGAATTTCGACCAAAGCAGTTTCATAAATGACGAGCATTACGAAATCTTATTACCATACCTTTTGAAACTTTGTTGTGTTTATCCTCAAACTGTTAAAACGACGGAAGTGGTATTAAGGAGGTCAAAGTTGCCAAATTTTTGACCCCATGTGAGTGCGTAGATATCGGACTGCTATCGCAGTAATCGGAGGTCGTATTTGGAATGTGATTAGGTGCTAAATATTGGTTGGTTTGGTTTATTACCATGAAAAGTAATAGAACACTTAACAAGTCATAACAAGCAAATACAAAATTTACATTTTTGTGGTAAATGTGGAGCCAGAAAATTAGCTGTTCGCTAGTCGAGCCTGGCCCATTTACAAAATTTAAATTAGTTAGGTTAACACGTACGCTGTTATACAAAGAATTCTACAAACATTATTTTATATTTATATGATATTGATAATTTGAAACTCCAAACCCCGATTTTCAATTTCGATGTGTTTAGAAAACTGTATATAAATATTTCGTGATAATTAGTTATGTTAAATCCATGGACGACTCAACAATATTTCGACGCGTGTGGCGCTTACCTACCATACATGGACTGTCTTTTTGTGTTGTTTTCGACACCTTGTATCGTACGGTCTGGCTCACTTTGCCAAGTGAACTTTGTAGCGCCCGAAATAGCTTCTACCAAAAGGACTATCCAAAACTGGACAGCAGCATCACCTGACTCAGTATGCGGTCACATGAAACGCTATCAATAGAGAGTAAAGTGAGTACAACGAACAGAATGTTATTAAATGTCCGAAAAGTGAGGTCGTCCGAAAACTGTCACACTGACTCTACTGTACTGCAGCTACAACATGCAATGCACGTTTTTTATTCATTGAACCAAAACACTCAGGCACGGGGTCGCTCCACTTTTTATAAAATAAAATTAACCGTCATAAGTTCAAACTAAGATTGATACTGTCTTATTTAATACAAAGAGATGAAACTTGGCCTCATCGTACTTTCCAATCTGTCCAGAGCATTCTATTGCTTTGTCCACTCGCACTTTCAGAGTCAGAATCTGACTCTGATTTGGAGCCATTCGTCCCGGATGCCTGGGGTTCAAATTGGTATACCTATGCGCCTTCAAACCAATTCCCCTCGAAATCACTTTCTGAATTCTGGTCAACACTGTCCTCGCTGGAGCAACTTGACAAGTCCCTGCAGCTGGACCGCCGGTGTGGCTTCCTTGCCAGTGTTTACTGGGCGTCTATGAGCACTGCTGACTTTGTTTGTAGTCCAATTTATGCAAGGACCGCTAAGTACATGTTCGTGTCAACTTGGAACAAATGACGTCAATTGTACCTTTGGGTCAATATGCAAATACCGCCGTCTGGCTCGGGTGCAAAGTGGCCCCCTGATCACCAGGCATGAAAAAGGAGTCAAATTTCGCCATTTGCGCACATCTTTCCGAACTGACACAATATGGATTCCATAGACAGGTCCCCTAGCCGAGGTATTGACGAGAAAAAATAAAAACTTTAGAAGTGATGTCATAGACCCTTTAAGGTCGCCTGTTAGACTGTACCTGTATGCAAATATTTTACTTTAGACACTTGAAGTATTGTTCGTTATTGAACAGGTCATGAAAGAGAAAAGTTGGAACCCTTTTGCTCGCATGTGATTTCAGCATTAACATTATTTTATTTTGAAATTACTGTTCCTTGCGTTTTCATTTACTTTTGTGCTTCATCAATAGTTATACTCACTATTCGTCACATTATATATTTGCCACAAAAAGCACATCAGTTCGCAAATAATGCGTCCAGGCTTTGTACTATGGTGTGTTAGTGTCTTTGTGCAGGAAATCGGCTTTTCACTGAAAAATACCATTTCTCATGCAGAGGAAACAAATTTTAAACTTCAAAACAGGCATATCAGATTAAATGTATTTAATTGAGTACAGCATTTGTATGTTTTAGGGAATTACTCCAGCGGATACACATTGGAACAAATTGTGACAAAAGAGGCGTTTCCTCGTCTAAAGAAGCCATCGTTAACATGAATGGAGAACCTTTCGATACAGAATCAATACTGATGTTGCTTGTTTCTCATGTGATGTCAAATATTTGCTTCGGTCACAAGTAAGTTCGCTTGCCTTTTTAAAATTACTCATCCATGAAAAAAATGACCAAGTTAGCGTTAGATGTAGTCTCAGAAAGTTGTTGTTTGAAAGCCAAAGTTTGATGTTTTGTCGTAAAAGTCATAGAGTGAAAATTGCAAAACCCTTTGCATATCTATATGTTGCATATGTTGCATATCTATCGTAATCGAGGTCACATACGTCACAGCTATAAAAATTATCCTATTAGATTTTCATACATGGGATTTCACCCTTCAAGGAACAATGTCAATTATGCACTTACGATTAAGTTTATACAATGTTGTATCTTCAATACACTATACATAACCATATATCTAGGGTAGCTTAGCTCGTAGCTGATCTGAGTTACTAATAGAAATCTCGAAATTTCGTGGAACATTTAAGCAAGAACAGGATTTCCAATAACACTGGCGACATTATTCGAGTCGTTTTGTCTGTCAAAATGTATGCCGGATACATTTGCAAAGTCTTTGAATGAAAGCTTGCAGAAGCTTTAGGACAAGAACTATGAGGCTAACGTTTGTTACCATTTCATTTTGTTGAGCTAAAACCTTTGAACATATTAATTATCACTATACATTTGCCATAGAGAATAAATATGTTTTCGCGCTAACATTGGCCGATGAACTAAAACGTTTCCATGGGACCTACAGGGCTAAGGCCAGGATATCTATTTGCACAGATTTTCAGCGCACACCAGATCGCGCCCTATAACGTAGTTGGAAATTGCAAGAAAATTTATCGTATTAGTGGTTATGGTAATGGTCACCACTCGGCTACTTGGATGCCCCTGTCACAAATATAAGATGTTCATGATACAATATTGCGCAAATACCGCTAAGTTTTGACTGTTCTTCCAACGTTATAAGTGGCACTAACGTCCTTGTGCGCACTTTGTAGTACTTTTCATTATCGACATTAAAAAGAAGGAATAACAGTACGACCATTTTCGGTTTGTGTATTACTAGTAAGAACATGTCAGTTTGAGTATGTCTCAGCATACCATCCTGTGCATTCAAGTAAATTTTAAGCTCATATATGGTTTGTATATAAATAACAAAAAGAGCTTATATGGTGAGACGGTGGCGTCTGTATGTCTATGTGTAGGTAGCTAGGTGGCTAGTAGGTAGCTAGCTAGGTAGGTAGCTAGGTAGGTAGGTAGGTAGGTCACACGCAAAAGCTCCCAAACCGTCGCTCTTACCATCTTAGATTTTGGTGTACAAGTAGACCCAGGGTTGAGATGTGACGTTGTTCAAGTGAACATGTCAGTGTCAAAATATGCAAACGAGGTACGAAAAAGGGGAAATCCTGGAAAAGTGCTGGACTGGTGGTATTCAATTAAACAGCCCACACATCTGAGTTGGAGATTCTGTAATCCCTAACTTATTTGTATGCAGTGTACCTATTATGTGTAGGAGTGGTAGCAGTAACTGAAACAGCTTATGAGTCATTTCCTGTCATAGTTCATGAACTGTTACACATTGGCAGACCTGCTCAAATTAAGAGGGACTGTGTTGAAACGTTCCTCTGCTATGCATGTTGCTAAAGTTGACCTCCAGTACCTAAAGTTTCAGACCTTAGTCACTTGTCGTCCTTGTTTCCTGGTTTAAATATTTCTTGAACAGACCAATTCAAACCAAATATGAGTAGATTGTCCTTGACGGTAGTTTTGTTCAACCCCTAGTGTATTTTCCCTCTACAATCCTCAGCATTCAGACATTTACGCGAAGCTGTTTTAATAGTTGAAATTCAACTTTGCTTTGTTTATATATATCACTTTGTTTATATCACCGCTAATTAACAAATGTCCTTCCCTTGGATATTACTTAAAATTTCTAAACCTATTTTTTATCATTTCGTTGAAACAGACCACGAGCTCGCGAGGGCTCGAGTTCTGTCAGTGGAAGTTTTGAAGCAAATGATTTTTTTGAACCTTGAACGTTTGGTTTCTCAACTTAACAGTCGGTGATAATTTGGATCATGAGATTAATGCATTATTCAAGCAAAGAGTAACATCGAATTCTATTAACTATTTTCACCTTTGGGAGCTTCCTATTTTGCTGTGTTAATGTAATCTTGAGAGCTTTGGGCTGCTTAAAGACATATTTTTCTAACTGTAGGGTACATGCAATGCAAATGCCGACGGATTTTGATTTGCTCTGCTGATGACATGGAATCATGTGTTTTAGAGACTCCTTTGTGTCATTCAGAACATTAAGACACTTCATTCTAATGATGTTTCGTGAAGACACGATTGTCTGCTAGTCATGTACGTATTGCAAACACGAAAATCTTAGAGGCTGTTGGAGAAATGAAACCAACTTTAGCCCTAGGGTGTCTTATTTTAGAGTTAATTTTAAAGCTTACTAATGAATATTCTCAAATTGTTTCATAGAAATCTTCGTGATTAGTATTGTAGTACCATTACTACTTGAAATTGATAGGGACTTATCTCCTTGAAGTGCCGTAATATTTGTTTGACATTTATTATTGGAGAACAGTGGCATGTCCAACGTCTTCGTCATCTAGACATTTATCACGTCTTGTTTCAGCTATGACCTAGATGACACTGAATTCAAAAACATCATGCAGCTCACTAAAGACGCGAATGATGTTTTTGGAAATGGCACGCTGGCTGACTTTGAGCCAGTATTTAAGTATATACCAACCAATGCCATTCGTCAGATGAAGAAAGTTACCAATACTTGGTTAACATTTATCCAGTCAAAGATCGACGATCATAGGATGAATATACAAGAAGGTATAGTAAGAATTAAGCGGTAGAATATTAGAATATGAATTGACCTCATAGTCAAGCATCATATGTGACATGTATGAGAAAGGTCGAATTAGCTGGAGTTTCTGTTGTACTAATATGCTCTCTTTCGCAAAAAGAGAGTGGCTATGTTTAAATATCATGAAGATTCTGAACTCTTATAGGTTCCGCTGTCTCTAAGCTTCCTCTCTACAAAGTTTTATGTCAGTAATGATTCACGTGACGTCTTCATTTCGTTATATACAAATTAAATCTTACTTTTGCACTGTATTGATAACAATATTTTTTTTAATTTTAGCGACAAATACAAAAACAATCATCATCAAGATTATCACTGTCATTATGCTCCTCCTCATGATTGGTTTTCTTTTATGAAGAACACCTTTTTCAGATTTGTTCGATTGGTCAATCTGTTACTCAAAAAATACTCTCAAAACTTAGAACGATAATGTTCGTTGTCAGTGACTTATGGCCATTTCGACTTTCTTCTTTGACAGGTGGCGTTTCTGATGCTGTTCATGATGTTTTGAAGTCTCAAACAGAACTGAAAAATAAAGACCAGGCCGATGAGCTGAAAGACGTCCATGTACGACAAATAGTAGCTGATATCTTTGGAGGTAATTCGTTCCTATTATTGTAAAAAGATAGATTAAACTCTTGTAGAGTATAGTGATTGTCTTCCATACTTTGAAAACAATAAGCAACTCACTCTGCCTAATAGTACACCCGTGGCCACTTTAGTGTTGATCAAGGCTACTTGATACAGACAGAAATTCTGCTTGTATAAAGACAAAACAGACCCTGCCAAGGGTTGTAAATGAGAGCTAACGATTGGCACCCCGTGTTAAAAATTGAGACACAAGATACCACTTCCATTCATGAAAGCCTCCACTCGATAATTAGTTTATTGAGGCAACACACTTTTATGAGCTCACTGCTATAGCATCAAGTAAAATTGTATGTCCCATGCAGACAGTGTGTCTGGGGAAATTGAAATAAACAAGACTTGTACATGGACCAGTGCATGGTAGTGTTACATTGTATCTTAATCTTGAACACAGGGTGCCAATCGTAAACTCTCATTTACAACCCCAGACAGAGCTAGTTTTGCCTTTGTACAAGCAGAATTTCTGTCTGTATCAAGTGGGCTTGATCAACACTAAAGTGGCCACGGGTGTAAATTCATAAAAGTAATAATAATATGGGATCCGCATACACTGATTTCCTGTCACTGTACTTGTTTCTGTAATGTAATGTTTAATCTCTCTACTCATATATATACTGCTAAACCGTTTAAACATATGGCAATTGGCTTTATATTGTATGGTTTTTTGTCTTATGCTGGTAACACAAATGATATATCCGATAAAATGATACATAGCATCAATAGTAGTTGGCTTGTGAGTGCGACTACAGTGTGCCAAATGTTTCAAACATATTAATCATTTCAGTGTAAAACTAAAGTTTCTAGAATGAAGAAGCATTGAGGGTCGTGCAATGATAATGATTTAAGCAGTGGTTAAAACAATACATTCACTAAATGAGGATGAACGGTTACTTCAAAGCTCTGGAAAGTAAACAACGGGAGATCATTTGTACGATGCATCACGTGTAGGGTTAATACTGTTCAGAGTAATTGTCAGTCGTTCCGAGTAAATTTAGATGCTAAAATTCTAAGCAATCCTCGGGCTATATCATACCTCCGAACCAAGATTAAACGGCGTCCTGACTCTCTGTGCAAATCAAAGTCAATGAACATCAAACAACTCCAATAAAATATTATTGTAAGATTTCTATGCAAAAATCATGCAAAGTCTTAAGTTCAGTAATCGAGAGTTCGTTCATGTCAATGATTCATCATAAGTAATCAGTCCTTTATCGAGTATATATTCTCAGGCAGTCATCTTTAGGGTCAATACCTTTCCATCAGACGCAATAGCGGTTTTCATGGAGAACATCAGAATTAGTAACAGGTCGGTGGTCGACAATTCTCAAGGCCTGGAAAACATTATATTCTTGTTGTCACCACCATTACTTCTGATAGCATCAAGTACTGGATTCTCATTAACATTATCACATTCAACTATCTCATTTGTGTCCGTTATAGGGTTATTAATATTTTGTTGGGTGAATTTCAGTCAGTATAATACCATCTAATACCATCATCAGTATGCAATGGAATGGAATCCGTGTATGGTTTAATTCAATTGACATTTACAACTTGTTGTCTAGGTCGAGATTCAAAGGTTGCTAAGATGTAGTTCACAGGTGTCACTTTCTAAATGCCGAAGTAGGGTCAATGCCATGAATGTGGCAACTTAGTTGATAATCCTCGTTATCTCCTATGTCATAGGCAATGTCTTTAGCGTGCTTGTCTTACTATGTCGTCTGCTTTTGCTGCACTAATTGAATATTATCATTGACAAGTGGTTGAATCTCATTCTGTCATTACATCGTTGTTTCACAAAAGTCATTCAGGTCGATTAACATTTAGTAAGAATCACATAAGTCAGTAATCTTGGTTTTTGTTTATACAATGTATAAAAAGGCCACCTATTAGTCGATTCTTGTTTATATGACAGGTATAAACACGATGCCATCGGCAAACATAGAACACAGTCAGTCTGATTGTGACTGACTTACAATGATAAAGATCGTCAACAATGCTCTATTGAATTTTTACCAACCTCCTCAGTCTGTCGATGGTAGGAAGTTTTTTCTTTCCTAGAGTTAACCATTGCACGCGGCTTTTTCACCAAAGTGTACAAGAAGTTTCTACCACGATTAATAAGTTGCAGAATGATAAGCTATATTCTCCTAAAACTAACAGTCGAGCGACAACATCCGTAGTTGTCTTTTCAATGGCAAAAACTACGGGCCAAGGTTCAAGATAATCCAACTACACAGTTATAAAGTGGTTACCGTTCTGTATTCGGAAGCTGTCCTAATACGTCAACAGCATCACAATCAAAGGGACCGTAGACAGTATAGGCTGCAACTGGGCAACTGGTAGATTCTTGGGAGTTTATTTGAAGGACAGCTAACACATGATATTATTACTGATGGAAACAGTTCCCACACGTACACGATACTTGATGTCAGTCCCTGCAGGTATAGATTTTATGTTTGATGTGTAAAAATGTTGGACATAAATTGGCAACTTTTACCATGATAGCAACATTCCAACTTTTCCCCACACAGAAACTGAACAGGTTGGACCAGTCACACCTCTCTTAATCCTACTGTTCTCGATGTTTATCTCGTCAATATATCTATCGCACGCTCTTAGCACCTTTTCCCAGGTTCTGGAAACCTAATCGGACGAAAATTGGTTGTTTCGGCCATCTTGATCACCCCTTTACAACTCTTAATGGTTGGGTAGGTGACTTGGAAAGCAACATTGTAATTGAAAGTCTCATTAGCGAAACACAGGAAAACATGACACATGCAAGTAAAATAAGGGAATACAGCTGCACATATCGACGATTAAATTATGTTTTGAGTCGTGTAGTTTAACGTTTTGTGCCATGGTCTGATTGTGTAACTGTTCAGTGACTATTTAAGTGTAGTATATTCATGCTGTGCGCTATGTTGTGTGTCGGCTTTTGGTGTTAGAATTTAGCTCTTGATCACTTTCATGCAGACAGTTGCAAAATAGTGTGGACCTTTGAATTGTGATATCTGCACTGGTGCTTCCTTGCTTGGTTTGAACTTTAATTTGAACTATTTTTCTAAGGAATTGTCTGCTTAAATCAAAATGCCGTGAAAGATGGCTGTAACATTGTGTGGTTATATAAGAAGTGATAGTGCTCATGGAGATCTACGGGCCAAGGTTCAAGATAATCCAACTACACAGTTATAAAGTGGTTACCTCGTTCTGTATTCGGAAGCTGTCCTAATACGTCAACAGCATCACAATCAAAGGGACCGTAGACAGGTATAGGCTGCAACTGGGCAACTGGTAGATTCTTGGGAGTTTATTTTGAAGGACAGCTAACACATGATATTATTACTGATGAAAACAGTTCCCACACGTACACGATACTTGATGTCAGTCCCTGCAGGTATAGATTTTATGTTTAATGTGTAAAAATGTTGGACATAAATTGGCAACTTTTACCATGATAGCAACATTCCAAATTTTTTCCCACACAGAGACTGAACAGGATGGACCAGTCACACCTCTCTTAATCCTACTGTTCTTAATGTTTATTTCCTCGATATATCTATCGCACGCTCTTAGCACCTTTTCCCAGATTCTAGAAACCTAATCGGACAAAATTGGTTGTTTCGGCCATCTTGATCACCCCTTTACAACTCTTTAATGGTTGGGTAGGTGACTTGGAAAGCAACATTGTAATTGAAAGTCTCATTAGCGAAACACAGGAAAACATGACACATGCAAGTAAAATAAGGGAATACAGCTGCACATATCGACGATTTAAATTATGTTTTGAGTCGTGTAGTTTAACGTTTTGTGCCATGGTCTGATGTGTGTAACTGTTCAGTGACTATTTAAGTGTAGTATATTTATGCTGTGCGCTTGTTGTGTGTCGGCTTTTGGTGTTAGAATTTAGCTCTTGATCACTTTTCATGCAGACAGTTAAGTTGCAAAATAGTGTGGACCTTTGAATTGTGATATCTGCACTGGTGCTTCCTTGCTTGGTTTGAACTTTAATTTGAACTATTTTTGTAAGGAATTGTCTGCTTAAATCAAAATGCCGTGAAAGATGGCTGTAACATGTGTGGTTATATAAGAAGTGATAGTGCTCACGGAGACCATAGCAGTGAGCAAGAATTTCCTAAATAATGCCACTGGGACGCTATTTTCATACTGACTGAAAATTTCTGTTGCCTTGCTCACACTAAACATTTATCAGTAGTCAACCAGAGATTGACCGAACACTTGCCGAAAGGCTTCGTGCTGCTTAATGTTTTAAAATGAGAAAAAATCAGCTCAATGCATTTGATACTATATTGGCTTACAGCAAATTGGTAAATGGTCCTGTGCCAAATTATTTAAATTGTGATATTTGAAACTTAGTAAACATTTCTAGCATCCTTTATCGATAACTTATTTTGTTATTCATGCTAAAAAGTATGAATTCATGGAATATATTCACTGCTTTGATAAAGTTTGTGTGCAATTTGTAATAGTAAGTGTACGAGCGTAAGTGCTAACTCTACAGCATGTGGAGGGGTCACAGTCCAAATCAAATTGTAATAACTTGGCTCGGTTATTGAACTCTCCGTTTCGAGAGTGGGGATTTGGTCGAGAGGTTCTATCTGTGGATTCTCCGCTAGGTGACTGGCTGTGGTTTATTGTGAGTTCGAATCTGATCGAAAACTCACCGTAATTTACCATTAGTAATGAACTGGGAAAGGCAGTTTTATTTTATATTACTGTTAATGATAAACAGAGAAACAATGTGAACTTGAACTGTGTGCAGTCTACTAACAAATAAAAATGTGTGTGCAACAGTTTTAGATTGTTGCCTGTCGTTGTCTGTACTCAGACATTTCAATATTATACTCTCATACCAGCCGGGATCGATACAACAACTCAAACCTTGAATTGGTGTGTGGCGTACTTGGTAAACTATCCCGATGTTCAGGCGAAAGTACACAAAGAAATAGATGATGTCATCGGAAAAGATCGGTTACCATTGTTGTCCGACAAGACTAAATTACCGTACTGCGAAGCTGTCATCCACGAAGTAATGAGAATCAGAACTATTGCACCGCTCAACCTACCACGTGAAACTACGGAGAACACTTTTATTGGTAGGTCTTTCACCTTCTTGTAAACAATCGAAGCAAGTACGTATATTGTATGCTAATTTTGAAGAGTAAATAGAAGGGTTTCTATTGACGTTTCGCCTATCGGGGGTTGTACATACTAATGAACTCTTGCTTTTCGTTTAGCAGGAGTGATTTCCTAAACTTTGGAAAGTGCAGTCATTTTCGTTTTTTACAAAAATTACCATTATTTCAGGCATATAGTATTTGATGAGAGGGGATAAAAATTAATTGAACAATTTGTCTGCATAGTTTCCCAGGACTATTTGATTTTCTAGATGCCTGAATACTGCCATATCCAATCCCATAGGTGGCTATAACATACCGAAAGGGACCCAAATATGGACAAACCTATGGAGTCTACACATGGATGAGAAATACTGGAAGGAGCCTGAGAAATTTTGCCCAGGTGTGTTGAATCGAAAATGTTTATTAAAATAGCAGTGTTTTTGACAAGGCCATTGTGAAGCAAATATGGATTGATAATAAGTACATTCTCCTGCCTACCAAATAAAAGATAGCAACATAAAAACAAGCTAATGTAGCACTTAAATGAACGTTTCTACCTTTAAGAAATATACACTGTTTTATAAAGTTTGACTGGATATGATACAAAATTACTGATGACAGCGACAGAAGGAGATGTTGCGATCAAACATAAGTTGAAGGTCAAAGTATACCGTATCTGAGGTCATAACCATTTGCATATACTAATTTGGTTAGGACAACATTCACTTATAACTTGTTCACTTGATAATAATATTAAATGGCATAACAATCATATGGTACCTTTAGTTCATTCTGTTCAGGGCAGACTATACCTTGACACACAAAATCATGAAAAACCACTGATATTAGTAAAGTGCGTAAAGAAGGTACACACATTTTTATGTTTTTCCTATAGAACGATTCTTAGACGACGAAGGCAATGTTCAGAAAAGACAAGAGAGCTACCTACCTTTTTCCGCTGGACGTCGTATGTGCCTAGGAGAGATTTTGGCAAGGAATAATTTGTTTCTGATACTCACCTGTTTGTTTCAGCAGTTTACTTTATCGCCGGTCAAAGGAAAAGGGAAGCCACGCCTGGACCCGACCTTTAAAAATCTTGCCACTAGATGTATCCCCTTTGAAGTTGTCGCCAATGAACGCATTCTGGGCAAGCGGATTCAAAGGCTTGAATTAGCTGGTTCTGAAACAACTTGATTCAGTAGATGATGGTCAACAAAATTATCCATCGCCGAACGAAATCGGAAATGATGAATGCGTGCATTCTGAATCAGTTGATTTCACACATGAAAAAAGCACGTAATGTCATTATTATTTTATTTGCAAATACATGTAAAACTGTAATCCTCCCTAGTGTATTTAATGTGGGGTAGCAGATATTAGTAGCCTTACAGACCAATCTGAATTTTTTCTCGTAAATCGCTATTTCTCCCATATTCTTTTCAAACTATGTTTCTAGTAGTCAATATCCTATGATAAAGCAGGCGATAACAGTTTATGCCAGCAAAATCAGATGCTGATTGAACATAGAAAGTAAAACTGAAGAGTAATTCCCTTTTCGCGGATTCGGACTCGTTTCTCTCACTCGCAATCGTAACACTGGGTCCACTACGTATCTGGAATGTCAATATTATGTCATGTGTATCATTAACAATTCTGATACATGCATTCATCTTCAAAAGTCAGCTGGATCAAATAGAGAGGCGATTCTATGCCAACACGAAAAGGAAACACTTGCGGCAGAGTGAAACCCCAAATCATCTGACTGACTTTGAATGACCAGTAGCTTAAAGAAATATTCATTACCGCGGAAAAATGACAAAACAGCTAGTGTCTAGCGACAACACGCGTAATAACTCTGCTAAAGCGTGGTCCTGCTTTCCAATAATGAAATGAGAGAGAGGATGGCCATTGTTCCAAATAATGAAATCAGAGAGAGGATGCCATTTTGTAGCAGGGTGATTGTGTACCTTGATTAGAAGTCTCGTAATTGCTCTGCTGCTAATAATTGCCACATTATGGGTTTTGCCGCCAATTTGTTTGTTTTTGTTTCTTTACTTGCATACTCGTTGGTCGTCTTATTGTCTCTTCCGACGTCTCTTTCGTCCGTATGTCGTTTGTCCCTTCGTTTATCTTTTTGTCTTTGTGTTCCTTGTTAACACATCCTCGGTTAGGGAGACTTTACCATGCCTACAACAGTGTTCGAAATTCGTGGAAAATATCAACCAGTCAACAGGACTGGTAACTTTAAAAAGTTGCCTGTCCTGCCAAAAACTTGCCAGTCCTGATATTATGCCTTGCAATGAAACGTAATCAAATACAATTAAGAGTTACCTATACTGTAATAGGCTATTACCTTGTCTGTAAAAGATGGTATGGAATCATCTTCCTCTGTCAATAACCTTTACTTGTAAACAAACCATAAATTGCAAGGTACATATACGCACAATACGTGAGTACTTTACTTTGTATTCACAATGCGTACTGTCATTTTCCATGTATAACAGAATACAATCATATATTTAAAGTCATGAGTCTGGGAGGAAACAGGTGCACAATGTACACAGTTTTGCATTAGCATGAGCGTTTCTGAACAGTTTTATAGACAGCTTATCAAATGTTGCAGTGTTCATTGATTGCAGTATCTTTTCCACTACCGAGTCACGTGGAGCAGCATTTTTTTTGCATCGAGGTATTGTTTGGCATATTTATGCCCCGCTGAAGTTTCATGTGTTTTAGGGCCCCGTGTTTGAGATTTGTAGAGACTCTACCGAATGAACTATTCGAGTATTTTTTGTACTTGTCAGCAAGTTTTAGGCAATGGGCGCCTACACAGTTCTGCATAATTTGCAGTACAACTTCTGCTCGCGAGCACTATCGTCGATAACTAACAGTAGTAATGGCTGTGGTATAGTCCACACATCTCGCGAGATTTGTGTCCTCTCGTGTAGCGCGAGAGTTGAGAACTGTCATGCTTCTAGTGAGTTATATGGAGGTCATGACCTTAGAAAAGACCCCCTATTATGCAAATGAAATTAGCTAGTCCCTCTCATTGGTCCGTTCAAATACCGCAAAGGATATTGGGATGGCCGTACCCTTTTCTGATTGGTTAACTGGTTAATATATGCAAAACAAGAGTATATAAGTAGCAAGAGGGCCAGCTGAGGGCCAATTCAGCTCAGGCGTTCATCCAAACAACAACAACAGCTCAACTATTCAAGCTATGGCTACTCCTATACTATCACCAAGACTACTGGAAGAGGGATGGCGCAAGTGTTATTCAGTGAAGGCTGAACGTCCGTATTACTTTAATGTAAAGACCAACACCAGCGTCTGGACAATGCCAACCCTCTCTGACCAAGATGAGAGGTTTGCTGATGTTCCTGGAAGGAAGAGCCCCGACTTGCCAGAGCCTACTCAGGAAGTGCCCATGCCTGATCAGACTCAGTCCAGTCAGTCATCAGTTGCTGCTTTGGTCCCTCAACCTTCCAAGCCTGGCGCAACTAGTCATGCAGGTGAGAGACAATTCAGATTTCTTCTGCGTGACACAGAGACGTCAGCTCGGATTGTGAGTGTGCAGATGTACAAGGGAAATGTGTACGTTGGAATACGTGAATTCTTCAAGAAACCCGACACTGGAGAACTGATACCAACAAAG
Organism: Ptychodera flava; assembly: GCF_041260155.1. Classification (NCBI taxonomy): domain Eukaryota; kingdom Metazoa; phylum Hemichordata; class Enteropneusta; family Ptychoderidae; genus Ptychodera; species Ptychodera flava. The sequence goes on from NC_091932.1 coordinate 29,791,863, forward strand.
AAGGGAATCAATTTGAATTTGATCAGTGGAATCGCTGAAATGTATCATGCAGAGTATTGATGATGCTGCTAAGACACTGACATGCAATTGACTTGGAACTCACAGACCCGTCTTTCGTCCTTTTTTCAGAGCCTTCTTCAGCGATATGCCAAATGACTTGGACAGGCAAGTGGCAAGGAGAGTGGCCAAATATGTCTACGCCAAGCTCATTCTGGACGAAGTCAATGCCATCATCAATCAAAACTGTGAGGGATGCAAGGAAGATTACCCATCTCAGAGAGACCATGAGTGCCTGTACTATGGCAATGCCCCTGCAGGTCAACGGGAAGCGATCATCAAATACTTTACTGATGCTGCCAAACGAGTCAACATGTTGGCTGTGCAGAAGTCTGTTCTCGCCATGGCTGAACTGTGTTACATCACCCTGGATCATAATGTTCCACTCGGATTACTTGATCTTGATGATCTCTTGGAGTTACTGTACTATCGCTGGAGTGAAGACCCTGAAGGATGTTATCAAGCTTTATCGGACAGTCTGTCTGTTTACGGAATGGTTTTATGCAATGACATGATTACCGCAGTTTGTTCAAAATTTGGTTCTGCAAGCAATTAATCTCTTCGATTTCCTTCACGTTCTAAATGATTTTTTTTCGGACATTTCAAGTTTGCCTAGGACACTGAGAGACACTTGCAATAAAAAAAAAGGTGTTGTGTTTCATGTTTTTTGGCCTTGTTAAATTTTGTTAACTTTGAGAAAATAAAATTTACTGTTATTGTTTAAAATGAAAATCTATAACTTGTCTGTCTATACTCTTTGTATGATTGTTTTGATGAATGAGTATGTTTAATTGCCCCCCCCCTCCCCCTTCCCCCCTTTATGGCCCCTCATCTCTGAGAAAAAAAAATCAGACGCAGATGCTTGGTATTTTCAATTGAACAAGTTTGAAAATTTATTGAACACCAACAGGAAAGCCAACACAAGAACTAGTAACAATGTAATGAATATGACTTCTAAGTCAAACGAGTCTGTAAAAAGTTAACATCATAAATGTCAAAATCAACACCAGTCAATTTTTCAATGAAATCATTCACGAGAAAGTCATTAAAAGTCAAGTCCTCAGTAAACTGCTTCACAATGTTCGACATGGACCATCCCCGGCAACGATGTAGCAGATAGTAAAGGACGTATTGTCCACACACTGAAGAAAGAGGTCCCTGGAGCCTTTGTCTGTTATAGATCCAGTCGAGGGAGTTCCTGTTGAGGAATGCCTTGAAAGGTGTCCTGTTGGGTGGACGTCCGTACGAATCGAAATATTCACCACGGTTGCTATCGGCAAAGTAGAAAGCCACCCAGTGTTTCCCTGGTTGGGTACTTGGGTCCACATTGGCCACAAAGGCAGCAGGATAGGACTTTAGTCTGGTCTTAGGCAGTCGGTCTGATGGTTTCACCCCGGCAAAAGATGATGCAGTGTATCGATCTGTACTCAAGATCTCTTTCAACTTTAACGTGTCCATCTTTCACTGGAGTCGATGAATCAACTTCAGTAATCAAAGAGGATGTTGCGGTCTCTGTCGATTTCAATGATGTTATCCAGTTCGCCATACACGAGTAAATTCACAGTATTTGGCAGGGCTTGTCTGAACTGCAGTTCGATGCCCAGGTTGCCTTCTTTGACCAGGTTCAAATGTCCTCCGTCGGCAGACAAGTCGGTGTGAGATCAAATGCAAACAGTGTGTATCCATTGTCGTTTCATAGCGATTGATGTTGATTCCTTCATCCCTGCCTATTTTATTCGTCCCGGTAAACAGGGAATAGTAGGCCATGATGAATGATTGACCACCTGCTTTGGTGAAGTCCAGTTTCAGGGGTTTGCTCGGAACTTGCTTTCCACTGACATTAAGGACCAGCGACGTCATGTCGTAATGTTTGAAGTTGAAAGGATTCTTCTTGTATGAACCGTTGAAGGCATCGTTGTCCACCAGACCCAAGACCACACGTTTAGGTAGCTGTCCCAGAAAGATGTGGTCTTTGTTGAAGGACATGGTGCCTCCAGGAATAGACAGAACCTTCATCACACAACGATGTATGGGATACTTGGACGGTCCCTGCTTTAAAGCTTCTGCATGGCCCAGCTGTACCGATGGACTGAGTTTTATTTTCCTGATCAGAAGTGTGGCTTCGGTGACTACAGCTTTGAAGCCTGGATTTTCTGCAGAGCTCACAAGGGAGAAGGCATTCTTGCTTCTATTGAGTTTGAGACGTAATTCGACACCATTCATTAGGTACTTGGGCTGAAAGAAGAGATCCGAATGGATGGGTCCTACCATATCAACAACTTGACTGCCAGACGTGAAGGCATATCGGTTTTTCAGTCCCTTGTTCACTTCTCCACCTTCTTTAGTGGGGTCCACTTCATCCATTTTCAAGTGATAGTCCTTGAAGAATAGGGCTGAACCGATATGGGTGTCTTTGGCCTCCTTACCATAATTCAACAAGGTCTCCAACATCGCTCGGTAGGGGTAAGTAGGGGAAGGGTTGGATATCATTTTGCCATTGAGGTGTACATCCACCTGGCTGAACAGTGAATGGAGCCACAAGTTGACGGGACCCACTGCTGCATCTGCACCAAGGTTAGTACCATCAACTTTTGTAATCTTGGCCTTGATCAGAAGGAGTGTTGAGGACAGATCGATGTAGTCTTCCCCTGAACCCGAAATCACAAATTCGATGGGTCCCGATTCCACAATGTGGGTCAGGGGATGCACTTCTTCCCATTGTCCCTCTTCCACACTGGTCTGCGTTGGAGGAACTGTGAACAAGTCAAGTTCACTCTTGGTACACTCGCAGGAGTGTTCGTGAAGAAATGCCATGTTAGTCAAAAATGTCAGGAGATCTTCTCTTTCGCTTGGCTTTGGAGGAAATGACTCTTCGTTTCGGAGCTTTACGTTTTATACCGCCGCCTTGGGGAACTGAGTATCTGGAACCCCTGCCTGTCATCAACTGTTTCCGGCTTCCACCAACCGTCGTTTTGCCGAGTGCTTGATGTTACGTCCACTGAGTGCATCACCTGCAATGTTGAGTCCCGTTTTCAGCATCTGTCTCCCTAGGACTTTCGCACCTTGTTTGAGCAGTGGTGTGGCTGCACGGAAGAGGCCTCCCAAAATACCGCCCAAGCCATATCCTCTCTGCATGGCTGCCCCCTGGAAAGATGCTCCATTTCCCACCTGATCCAAATAAAACTTCTTGTATGTGGCCGGGTTGCTTTCATAGATTTTACGTCTATATGGCATGGTTCAGGCTACAATAGTGTAGGGCGTCGTTTTCTGAAGGCTAGTGTCACGATCACTTTCCCACCTTGAAATGGCACTTTCTGACCCATGTCGTCTCTTATGTAGACTTCTACCGTATCAAATTCACGGTTTCTCAGGGGAAGAAAGTATGGCGTGTGGAAGGTGCGGTTGATCATCTGTCCATGGATCCCTTCCACATTTTCTATTCTCAACAGGGGTGCAAAGGTATCCCACCAACTGGTCGTCCACTAGGTCGCAATACACATACAGAGAAGAGAGGTTTCGAAGACTGAACATGAAAGGTGCATTGTTCTTCTGCCTCAAGATGGTATTGGGATGAAATCCCATGATTTCAGCCAGACCTGGTAGAAAGTAGAGGCTGGTACCGTCACTCACATCAGCGGTTACTTTTCTTGACACCGGGTCGAAAGTCAGCTGGACGTTGTCCGTAAACCTTGCTCTCTCAGAGTGGCCAGTATACTTCCAAAATCATCGTAATAACCTGCAGGTATTTTGACAAGTGTTTTTCTATGATCTTGAATTTCGTACGCCAATAAGTTTCTGCCCTCGACCACATTGTACCAAGAGAAAGGGTAGTGTATGTCCATCAAGGCCACTTCCCAGTTGCCCCGCAGAGAAATGTGTTTGGGTAATTTCACAGTGTAGCCTGTCACTGCATTGTCTGGGAAAACATCCATCGATGCATTGCTCGGTAGCGTCATGAAAAACGGATGTTCAGCCATGATGAAAGTGGGGGTCAGACTGTGACTGTCCAGACAGAGTCACCCCTCTTATAGTTTTGTCAGATCCCTGACCCAACTATTGAATTTGGATGGCCAACCATACCACTTGACCAGATATTCAGTCTTGCCCTTTCTCTTTCTTGTTTCGAGTATTTTTTCCACTCTGAAGACATCGTCCTCTTCTTGACAACTTTTTGTAGTTCTTGTTCATAGAAAGTACCTTCTAATTCCTCCTCATCAAAATCTTTCAGCTTGTAAAGAGGTGGTCGACTGGAGATCCTTCTCGACACAGTGAAGATTTCTTCTGTCCAATTTGGCAGATAACCTTTCTTGAACATACGTTTAGTTTTGCTGATTCTCACTTGTTCTCCCACACTGAATTTGAATTTCATCTTTGTCTGTTCAGTGTCACTGTACAGAGTATCCAACACCTCGTTTTCATTGGTCTTGTTGACAGACGCTGGTTTTCTCTTGATGCTGCGATGCCAAGTGTTGTTGTAAGATTGCATTAGCTGAGGAAGCACCGATAGGTAGCTTAGGGTGTTGTTTCTGGTAAAGTACTTCCACATTTTAGTTTTCAGCGTACGATTGAAACGCTCAACCACAGAAGCTTTCGTTTCATTTCCGGTGGTGAAAAATTTCCAGAAATTTCTGAAATAGATGGATCAGGAATTCTTTGCCTTGATCCATTTGCAGTTTTTCTGGTTTCGTCCAGTCTTCAAAATCTGTTCAAACGCTGCCACCAAAGTGGCCCCTCGTTTGTCTTTCAAGGGAATGGCCCAGGCATACTTGGACAAAATGTCAATGCAGGTGAGGATGTATCGGAACCCTGAATTGTATTTTGCTAGTGAACTGACATCAGCAAGATCGGCTTGCCACTGTTGATCCATTCCACCAACAATACTCTAGCCCTTGGAAACTTCCAGCTCACTGGTTTGTGTAATGTGTAAGTGTCCTGATGTTGCATCCATTCTCTCACTTTCTGACGGGTGGTCTTTATTCCCTTCTCTTTTGCAGCACGGTAAACAGCATCGATTCCTCCAAAACTTGCGGAATGACTTGGATCGTAATACACCTGGCTGAGGTGCTGATCCAAGTCCGTCAATTTGGTCACAGGTTTCATGTTTGATGACTATAGATCCAGAACAGCAAGCACAGAGGCACCTCACCCGTTTGAGGACATCGCCAAGGGATAGAGAAGGTGGACAACACTCCATGACAAATGTCTCCTTTGGAATGACTATCATCGAATTGTAGAGTGATGTTTTAAAAGTTGAGCCAATTCCCTGTCATGGATGATCGATGTCGTGGTCTTGCAGCGGTTGAAGTGACAGGACGTATCTCCCTCCTTATCTTTTTCTTTTTAGCGGGTGATTGTCCAGCAAACACTCCATGGTCACCTTCTTCATCATCACCTCTTGGCTGAAACAATCCTTTTGATTTTCGCTGAGACTGAATCCAGTTCCATCTTTCCTTGTTGCCAATCAGATCTTGTGGTACATTCATGTCAGACAGCACTCGGGCAAATTGTTGCCACCCTCTAGGAGTGAATGTTTTCCTCCGACGTAAAGTGTCGTTGATGAGGTCTACCATATGAGTTCCAGGTAAGGGATTACCATCATACGTTAATTCCCCTTTCTCATTCCAATCCACGGAATCATGCTGTCTCACTTTCTGAAGGAGCAAGTGTGCTTTTCGTCGGAGGGATTTTGGCACACTTTCCATCACATCTTGCTCCACACTATCCGAGGGCTTTGGCTTGTCTATGCCTTCCTCTTCTGTGTTCTTATCTAAGGGAGACCCTGAAGACGACACAGCGGTAGTGGTACCTGTTGAAGTTTCAGAGGGGAGGATGCTGATTTTAACAGGTTCCTTCCTTTTATCAATGTAGGCCCGGTACTGCTGAAGAGTCTGTTGGTACAGTTTTGCCTTTTCATCATCAGTGATGTCTGTTCTTTCCAAGATTTGTTGCATCTCCCTATCCAGAGAGGACAGCATCTTCGTCACGGGGTTTGTTGTTTGATTCTGCTGTAGTTGTATGGTATCTAGTAATTCCTGTGGCACAAGTGCCATCTTCTTGGCATGTTCCATGGGCATGGTGACAATTCACTTAAAGAGGAGACTTCCCAACACAGACAGCACAGGCCCCAGGACGGCTGAGAGAAATCCACCCTTTTGCACAAGTATCTTCTTCTTCTTTGATGTAGAAACCTTTTTATTTGACAGTGTGCGAAGATGATGTTTGTATTTGCTCAATTTCTTCTTTTGAGCAGATGACAAGTGGAACACTCCCCCGAAGAATGTTCAGGCAACATTCACAGAGGCAATGGATTAAATCGTTACTGGCTCCCTCGATGATCCCCCTCTGTTGCTTTGGATTGCCCCTGGCTAACACAGAGAGAAAATGAGCATGTTTTCTCATTCGCTGAGACATGATGAAATGATGGCATTTCATCTCATCATGTCTATTTTATGTTTTCCTGACGTACACAAAGGCAGTCTCTCCCGGAAAGATGTTCGTGCGCAGGCGAAGGACTTCCGGTGTGTTGGGTTTCAGGTCAATGAGGAGATAACCATAGGGTTCACGGGAGGCATCGGTGAAAGCTTCTTGGATGAAACGGGTGTGTCCTGGGTACATCTGTTTGGCTAAGTGAGTGATCTGTGATCCGTCTCTTGGATTTTTAAACAAGACCAGATAATGTGAATTCAGACTCATGGTTCGAGTCTCTCTGCCTTGATGAAACAGATTTTGTAAGATAAGCATGACAGAGAGATTACGATGATGAGAACCTTTGGTGAACAGATTGGTAATTCTCTTGTCATTTCCAGTTTCTGACATCAGATCATCAATAATCAATAAGTTGGATTGGTGAGGGGAAAATGTACTGTCCAACTCTTCAGGAATGCCTTCAACAAAATGAATGCCAGGGATAAGGGCAGCCAGTTCCGTATAGGCAGGTTGGTATTCTCCATAGCACCAGACAATACGCTCGGGAGATGGAAAAATCATAGTTTCCCGTTCCTTCAGCAATCGTTTGACAAATTCGGTTTTGCCAGATTGTGTGGGTCCACATATGAGAGCAGTGAACGGATGTTGTAGTCTTGCATCCATGATTGACTTGATTGATGTTGTTCAGACAGTAGACGAACAATTCGTATCAACTGGCACATCAGTTGATGAGTGTCAGATTGTCTGGCCAGTTTTAAAAATCTGTGTCTTTCAACTTTATCTTCAATATTATGCACTTGTGTGAGATGATTTGCCAGTCTTACGAGATGTTTTGCATGACAACCAGGGTAAGGACAGTTCTTTCGCATTCGTGGCATGGTATACCAAGTTGACCAACTTGATCTTCACTGTGATGGGACTTTTTGGTTGATTTCCTTTCAGTCAATCTCTCCACTCAGATCAATGCTTTCATAACATGAGACTGGCTTCCTTTTGAAAAGTTTATCATAGATGATGTATGGCAGCACACACAAATACAGGAAGAACATAGGATTGGAGAAATCTCGATTATTGATGATCAGCTTCAAGAGTGTTTGCAGAATGAGACCCATCACGCCAAATGAGTGTTAGGCTGAACAGTACAAACTTATACAGGAAAGCTTAAGGATGTTCTCATTTCTTGACAGAGGGAGGGCAATGCTTTCATAACATGAGACTGGCTTCCTTTTGAAAAGTTTATCATAGATGATGTATGGCAGCACACACAAATACAGGAAGAACATAGGATTGGAGAAATCTCGATTATTGATGATCAGCTTCAAGAGTGTTTGCAGAATGAGACCCATCACGCCAAATGAGTGTTAGGCTGAAACAGTACAAACTTATACAGGAAAGCTTAAGGATGTTCTCATTTCTTGACAGAGGGAGGGCAAAAAAAAAAGGCCCGAGGGGCAAGAGGGCCTCAAAGTGTTTGTAGGGGGGTGTTATACCCAAATGAAGTGTGATGTAACTCATTGACCAAGAGCAATCTTCTTCGCTGGCCCTCGGGGCAGTCGGGCCTACTTTTTGGCCTTTGGGTGAAGTCTTGTGAAGAGACGACACACACACATACAAACATACATACATGTTTACGCATTCAGCTAATGTTTATACACAAACATCAACAAATGAATTCAAACCAGCCTCTGAATTTTTTTTAAATTAACAAAGTTGATTTGCGTTTATTACATTCCTTGACAAAAAAAAAAAAGGTTTAACCATAATCGTTTTGTTTTTGTTTGTTGACATACAACATACAAAAAGACCTTCGAAAGATGAAAGTTGAAATCTACAGATAATTCTGTTAAAGGAAAAATTGAACAAACTGTTGGTCTGTCGTCTTCAATATTTAAAATTTAAAGGGGGGAAATAAAATTTAACTTCTTGTCTCTTTTCTTGCATTTACAAATTCTCCAAATATCAAATACATACATTCCAAGACTTTGAAAGTGAAAGTGAATGAATTATACAACTCTAACAGATAGAATAATCAGAATACCATTGCCACAAAACTGATCAGGAAGATTTCAATTTTGTTTTTTGCAATTTATCCAATTAAATTGTGAAAACAGCTTCACCAAAATTATTAACATACAACTTGATAACTTGAATTTGTTTTTTCTTTGAATGATATTATCAACAAAGCCTATTGAATTACAATTATAATTACCATGCCTTTTTTTTTTTATTTCTTACAAAGTATTGGAAACTGCTTGATTGGGTGGGAGAGGAAAATATGAAGAAAAGCATTTGCCAAACATTTGTTGGCATCCCTCAATTGATGTTTCTCATTTTTTTTTTTTTTTTTTTGGTGGGGGGAGGAGTGTTTCATGGACAAAGTACAGTTTTAATATCCATAGGGAAGGGTTTTGTAATTTTCAATTAATGCTCTCTTATCATAAACTAGGGCATATTTTTTACTTTCACTTTTTGTGACAACATCACATCCAACACGTCGGATTTTGGCGGGGTCATTCACTGTGATGGTTGATGATGGACAAGTGGTGACCAGACGAGTGATGGCATCAAAGTTGATGTTTAAACTGTTGCGGTAGTTTAAGGTGATCCCTCTGACTTTACAAAGAGTGCGGTTTCCCTTCCTGTCGGGTTGTGCTAGACAGAAGGCATAGTTTTTGGCTCCACCGGACACAAACTTCCCTTATGAAAATTTTAGCCTTCCCGACAAGATTTTCGGGAGCTCTCCAGAAAAGGTCCCGCAGTGGTCCAGGAGCTCTCCAGGACCATCTTTCCAGGAGAGCGTGGCATTGCTATTCAAATTAGGTTTGCTGGATCCCTCCCGGAAAGATTAATGTCTCTCTGCAGGACAGGTTAGCTGTCGCTCTGCTGGACGGTTATAGCTGCCGCTCTGCCGGGCTGGTTAGGTGTCGCTCTGCCGGGCGGGTTAGCTGTCGCTCTGCCGGGCAGGTTAGCTGCCGCTCTGCTGGGCAGATTAGCTGCTGCTCTGCCAGGCAGGCTAGCTACTGCTCTGCCAGGCAGGCTAGCTGCTGCTCTGCCATACAAAAATCAACCTACCTTCTGCAATCTGACTAACATTTACTCCAACAACCTGAAACTTATCACTGCTGCTGAAAATCAGCCATTACCAAGCCATCATCTCACAACCTACACCACTCTGCTGCCCCCCCCCCCAAAAAAAAAAAGAATGCAAGGGCTAAAAATGTGGTAGGAATAAAATTTAATCCACCATATTTTTAAAGCCAATCAACATGACCGATATAAAAAATGTTCAAGTGTCCGTAAAGTCTTAACTTCATATTGTCACTACGACGGATTATTCTGAAAGACTTGTACTTGTCTGTTACAGCTTTGGTTATTGCTTGACTTGTCATCTTGAAGTTGTCCTATGTGTAAGCTGGAAAAAATATAAAAAAGTTCAAGTCAGATATAAAGTTTATCAAACTTATGACAAAATTATGTATGCAAGTTAGAATCCTCGTTGGAGTTGAAAATTTTGACTCGTTCAACAGCCATCAAACATTGAAGACTGTGAAATTTGCATGTATTCATAAAATAAAGAAAATGTTCCCTCAACTTGGGAATGACAAAATGTGATTTATAGCACTAGTATAGTATCAATCTGTTCAACTTGCAATTTGCTTCAAACTAGGAAAGTAGTAGAATCATTGGCATAAAACAAAATTTAATTTGCAGATGATTTATCCCCTGCAGTAATTCCGTTCAAATTGTAGACTTCACCATGCAAAACTCGCTTGGTTTGAGTACGCTTCATTGCATACCTACATGAACTTTCTAAAGCCAAATTGAAACATAGTTAGAAAAAAGGTAGGTCTTTGTACTGAGCTTATATCTAAGTTGCTTATCAAAAGGTTGCAGCATTAAATGCAATAGAATATTGTATGCATATTTTGTGATGTACATGTAAGAGTTCATGTAGAACTTCAATGAATATTGTTATGAAATATTGTAAATTAATTACTGATTCCCCTTACAATATGCCAGCAAAATATCTACAGGTTACATATAAACAAATGTCAAAATACGTTAATAAAAATTTTAAAATAAACTTCAATTTTAAGGACACACGTTCAGAATGATCTTATAAGCAGACAGATGTATATTGATGTCATAGAGAAGTACGTTTTGGAATACATGTAGCAGGTACCAGACTCGGTCAAGAGTTTGAGAACTTAATTCGTATCCAACAATTCCTACATGTATTGTTCTTTCTTTGTTTATATCTGTCCTTTTATATCGTACATGAGGGAAATTTGTATACATGAGCAAAAGTTTTACCTTTGCCAATGCAAGAGAGAAGTATATTATTGTAGGTAATAGTATCGGCATGTACTCCATTTTTTGGTACACTGTACCACGGTCCCTCTATCGTTGTACACTCTACGTTCAACCTCACGAGTTATACCAATTTATTAGAATTCATACAATTGAACAGTATTACTCGAGAATTGCGCTGAACAAAAACAGTAAAAAACTACGTCTTCACGTCGCAGAGAAGGCAAATCGAAAATTTACTTACCGAAGTTTAAATGATCGCCTAGATTCACGGGGATGTTATGGTGATCATTGTTCAAATCGACGAGCCGATCGATCTCCACAAGCTGATCATGACGACGATGACTTTTTTACGCGTCGTAAACATTGCCTATAGGTTTTGCATACATAGTTAGCGTGTATGAAGTCGTCACGACGATGTCAAACAGCAAATTTACGCGAAATTTTGTCAAACTTATAGGGAAAAATCAGCGACAATTTACTCAGTAATTCAAAGGTCGTAACTGTCCAAAAATTGCCGCTGAGATTTGACCTTTGATTGTTTTACCAATCTGACCAATCATAACGAAGTCTTCACATGATCTATGATGTCATCATGCGTGATACTATTACTTCCGGTACAAAGTCCTCGCGATCGCTGCAGTGTAACTAGCATGAAGTACAGCGGACTTCAAAAGCGTTTAAAAAGTACACTGACGGAAAGTTCATTGAAAAAACCTAGAGCGTTCGATCGACTATCCAAGCAACAGTACATTGAGAGCTCCTGTGGCCGTGACTAAGTCAAGACACGATGTCAGAACAGAGCAGGAATATAGTGGCGAAACCCTACGTATAGCATTCCCATATGCCGCCGTGCTACAAGTTACAACTGTGTATCGTACAAAGGTACTACTACCGTAAATCTATAGTGTGCCTTTCGGTTTTACGGGACCCAAGTTTCAATGAAAATTGTATTCTTTGCGACAGAGTGAGATACGAAAACCAACGCATCAGTTCAACTGTGTAAACTTGTGTTCGCGTGTGTTTCTCTGGAGAGTTGGTTGAGGTTACACGTATTACGTGCACGGACATGCATCCATGGGTTGAGAACACATTACACAATAACAATAATGAAAATGGATTTACAAGATTTATTCCCTTGTCTTAAAAACTTCAAAAGTCGGCGATTTAGTAACTGCACTGATCAAAGTAAAAATGATGTTTTTGGAAATAATTGTCGATGAGATAATTTGTAAGGTCAAATATTGTCACAGACGTGATGTAAATCCTATAATAAAAGCAAGCAATGAAATGTTATTGTTATCAATTATTATTTCCTTCGTGGACTACGGCCGATTTTCTAGAGATTTTCGTTGCTGCCATGAATTTAATTTTGAATTTTCTTACGGATTAATTTATCATTGGCTCAAAAAGTAACCTGATGGGCAAAGAAAACATTTTCATAGGAATCTTTTGTGGCTGCCTATAGTGTACTCATGAAACAGCATTGTTAATCATCAGAATACGCAGTTTGTAGCTCGATCGCCTCAATCACATCATAGCAGCTGTTACTGTCTATTAATTATCACACTGTGAATGAACTATTAGCACTGCAAGCCCACGCTCACGTTCATACATCGCTTGGGCTTATGTCTACCATCTGCAAACTTCATATAATTTTATTTTTTTATATTTGTGATAGACAATACCGCAGCAAATATTAAGCTTTAATACTGATCGCCTCTGTGCAACTATGAACACATGTAAGTCGATCTGTCCTCTGCTACCTCCATGGTCTGATAGTCAAAATACATTAAGTGCAGAGATGCTGCTCCACTCCTATCATTTTCTGTCGCTCTACGGGACAGATTTGTTGTTAGATATATCTGATCAGCCACAATTATTAGGCCACTAATGTTCCTGCAGAGATGCTGCACCATTCAAGTAATTTGCTGCCGCTCTGCCGGACAGATTTGTAACAAAGTGATCTGCCCAGCTAGCGGGGCAGATTCTGCGGGCCAGAAATCTGCCCTGGAACTCTGCAGCTTTAGTCCCAGAACAGTCCTGTCGCTCTCCTGCAGCTTTCCTGCCGCTCTCCTGCCAGGACCTCATTTTTGTAAGGTTGGTAATGTAATTGCCTGGAGGTTCAAGTTCGCTGGTGAGATCACCTAAGTAGTCACCCAGAGGTGGTTCATACATGTCTGACTTGCTGACAAAGATGACAGAATCGGTATCAAAGTACAAGACACGCTCACCAATGGCTTCAAGAAGATCATACAACTTCAGGCGGGCATAGGCTGTGGTGAATGCTGCGATGACAACATTTGTATTAACGGCACCTTCGACAAATTCATCCCGAAGTGAATGTTGTACAGCGACCATGTTATCGTTGACAAAAGACAAGTTGTTGACGGTGTGTTGCTCACTTGTGAGTAACCGGAAGAGTTCTGCAGGTTCTTGGATGTACTGAAGCTGTGGAAAGTTGTTACGTTGAGCAAACTTGCCCCACATGGAATTCAGCATCAGTTTTGCCAATGCTCGCTGACCTGGATTTCGATGAATCTTAGTCTTGTCAAGTAGGATACCTTCTCTCTCATGGTACTCACGGATGTATCGGTCTTGGTCATCTTCCGTCTGACACCATGAAGGCCAACCACTGCTCTCTTGTTTCAACTTTAAGAAGGTATTGATGTAATCGGTGAACAGCCCACCTGTTTGAGACTCTCTGTTGTACTCTTCACTTTCTCGGTAGTGCCACACCTCAAACACTTTGACGACTTTGTACCCCTTCTCCACAGCTTTTGCTAACTCTGGCGTTGTCCAAGTTCCCACAAAGGATCGTTGGTCATCGCTATGTTCACACGGTGCCTGCTGTTTGGTATCCGCACAGCTTCTGCATAGGGGAAACATCAGTTTCTTATCCACTCTGAGGGGGCAGAACAGGAAAGTAAAGTTGCCGTGGTGGCAACACTCGACATCTGGCAACACCAAAGTACCACTGAACAGGCAGTATGATGTTCTTGGTGCGGACTTCCGGATGCTTGATGGGGTACTTACAGTACTTGTTGACATAAGGGTAGAGGCTTGTGAAATCGACATAGTGAATCTCTTCGTTACCCTCACACTCATGGTAAAGTCTCGTTGCATTGGTTCTACCACCATAGAAGGCATCCCGTGGATAAAGAGGCTCCTGTAGATCAAGTGACTTGATGAATTCTTGCAGGTCTTGGTTTTCGTGAATATCTCTCTTAAAGTCACATTCCCACATTTCGATCACATTGAAGCCATTGGTGCGTAGAAATCGCATCTTGTCGAGGGTACATTGGTAGAGATCACCCATGGTCTTCTCTAGTTTGGTGTTGACGATATCATCGTCTTCGTAACATCGCGGACAACCATGGTAGTAGCAACCGTGCATCTCATAAGCAGTGTTGTTTGCTTCATCATACCCATCTAGCCAATATCGATCAATTTTCTTCTCACCCCCGTGTATACATGTTGAATGTGTGACATTCTTCTTATATGCATGCCACTCCAACCACTGCAGTGCAATGACAGATTGATTTCGTCTGTAGATGTAGCCGTGATCTGGAATGATCCCGATGGTATCTTTCTCGAGAAAATTCCTGCGTAGAACAACATTGCAGGCTGATGCGATGGTCACACAATCCCTGAATGGATCCACACCATTCTGTTGTTTGAACATATCTTGAAATTTCAAACAACTCCTCCTTAAGATGTCTACATCGCTTCTACAGTAGTTCTCAAGTTCTTGTTTCAGGTTGAAAGGATGGTTTTTCGATCGCTCTTCTTCGTACCATCTCAGGAATTTTTCTCTCTGATGTTGTTTCATACCATCAGGACCGTAGTATTGTGCATCTGGGAGAGGTCCGATGTATTCTTGATTCTCCGCTGTGTTGAAGAAATGGGGAAAGTAACCTTTGTGCAGTTCAGCCAGTTCAAACATGTCGGGAAGTTGAGCCAACGCCACTGGGAGGAAATTGTAGGAGTCGATGAATTTGATATTTAAACTGGGGATGAAAATGCGGATGATTTTGGTTCCATTGATAATGACTTCAGGTTGAACATTATTCTCATGGCAGTACTGCAAAATGAACTGACCATCATATCCTTGAAGATTGTGTGCTATGAAAGTGCCGGGGGAGTTTTCTTCAGAAAGTGCCCAATCACAGAATTCTTGTTTAGTGTTAGGACCATGGAAAACTTGCTCTGAGCAAGACTCAGACTGGACGATGCAAAAATTCGGGACATGGACTCCACCATCTTGGTACATTCAAAGTCGAAGAAATAATACTTCATTTCTTCTTCACTATCTTCTTCATCATCTTCTTGGACTTCGAAGTCGAACACATCACCCTGATCATCACTGTTATCTACTGTGCCGGTCCTCTTCTTCTTTTTCTTGCCAATAGCTGGATAAAACACAAGTGGTCACTGTCTTCGTATTGTTTGCAGACTCTGCAGTATTTCTCACCACAACGATGTTTCTTCTTTTTACTTCTCTTTTCCCATTGATGGTTACACCACACAACTTGCAACGACGGATGACCTGACATACAGTGTTTACAGCATGACCACTTGTTGCATTGTGATTGTTGAAACACTGCTGACCAAGAAAGTAACGATGACAGTCTTTACAGTAGATTTTATCATCAGCAGGCGGACAGATGGAGGGAGTACGGCAATATTTGCAGAAAACTTCACAAACATGTTCATGCTTGTGTTCGTATGCTGTGTTGCAGTTGTGACAATAGTGGGCTTTCTTCAAAAATCCAGGCATCGAAGTCACTACATCATAGTGGTTGTCATGATGGTACAAGTATATGTTGTGTTCTGCAGTGTCACGTCCCTGATAAATAAGTGTACCAGATTTCTCATCAGAAATGACATGGATCCTGTATAATGGTACGGCAGCTTGCAACTTGTCCAGTTCTTCATTTCCACATGGCCCTGGTGGAATACCTGCCTGAGTGATGAGTTCAGCTGCACGTCTTGTCTGTGCCTGCCGTCCCCTTCGTACTGAGTCCCATTCAGGATCACTGTTGCGATTGATGTGAGCAATTGCCGTCACTATTGCCCTTGCACAGCACAGTTCATCGTTGTTAGCGATGCGGATGACACTCCTCATCAATCGGAGTCGACGGGCAATGTCGACAGGTCTCCTTCTCCAATCCTTTCTTGCCCCTCGAGGCATGTGTACATGAATGAAGTTGATGTAGATGTTTTCATCAAGAGTGAACTCTTCGTATGATTGCAGCACCCGTTCAATTTCACCCAATACCCTGTCGACTGTAAGCTCTTGCACAGGTGAGAAAGGTAACCAAATTTGATAGGGAAGTGATGGACTTTCCAGAGTAATTCGCACACGGTCTCTTTCAGGGATACCATTAGTCAGCCTGTCGAGGATGCTTCGAAAGACGTCTTGTAGTACTGACATGACTTGTATGAAACCACGAACTGGTTTAATATCATTGAATTTGATTTCATAATCATGCGCTAAAGCATTGAATTTTTGTACTTGACGTTCTCGGACGCGAGTGATTTGATAGTACTCAGCCCCGACGTCTTCATCTGCTGACGAGTCATCTGGTGGCATGTCATCTATTGACCCCTGACCAATTTGACTTATTGGATGTGATGGAGATGATGATGATGATGATGTAGTGGTGGTGGAACTTTGAGAGGAAGGAGGGCAACGGCTATTTGCAATAAGAATCTGCCATTTTGCATTGAATTCTTGGGTATTCATGGGGATGGGAGAATCCTTTGAATTTACACTATCATCAGTATTTAAGGGGGAATGGGGAGTATATTGATTGATTAGAGTTTTTAATTTGTCATTGAAACTTTGAGTGCCTAAATAATTACTGTCATAACTACTACAGCTACTACTACTACTACTACTACTATCGTGTGAAGAATCTGAGTTCAAATTGCTACAGCTGTTTTCTTCACTACTACTACTACTACTACTACTACTACTACTACTACTACTACTACTACTACTACTACTACCGCGTGACGGATCTGAGTTCACATTGCTGTGGCTGTTTTCTTCACTATCCCCAATTTCTTCACCCCAAGGAAAATCCCATGTACTCTTCACCATCATTACATTTTTTCTCAGCCTGATATATTGCTTCTTTGGTTGCTGTGCTCTTTGCCTAAAATGAAGGGACAAAAAAAAAAATGCTTCATTTACTCCCACAGAAATACCATAATGAAAATAATACTAATCATAACCTAGAAAAAAATAAATGTCATCATGATAAATCAAAATATATGTGTGTGCTTGCTTTTACTTTTTTGTGTCAAAGACAAATACATGTTGACCTCTTATCATATATGAAGTTAACTGAGTATTTGCTATGTATTACCTAAAAATAAAAAAAAAAAAATAAAAATAAAAATGTGGAAATATTGTACACTTACATAATTAATTCATTATGATGATCTTTTTCCCTTCCTTCATCATCATGATCACTCTCAGAGGCAGTGTTGTCCTGATAAGAATAAAATCAACAAATAAATATTTAAACAGTAAAACAACCCATATTCTTATTTTTAACACAGAGAAAAGTTTGGGAAAATATAAAAAAAAAATATTCCATTCAAAGGGGCGGGAGGGGGGTTGTGTTGTGTTTCATAAAACACTAAATATACAAGCTGAGTTCAATACAAAATACTGGCCAGAACTGTTGGCACTATACACTCTTGTATACTGTTCACTGCCTATATAAATCTGTATTATATATCTTCATATTCAGCACAGTAGCTCACAGACTGAAGAATTGTACATCTGTGTTTGTCAATTTTGCAAAGTCCTGCATCGATGCATCATTTACTTTACTGATTCAGAAGTGAATGCAAATTCATTAAAATTTTATAGTGGTAGAGGCTATACTTTGATTGCACAAATCAACAAAAAAAAATAATGTCACAAAGCTATAAACCTCCTCAGTACAATATGGCCGGATATCACGATTGCATTACATGACCCCTTCAAAGCACAAAATAAATCGCCAAATAATACACACTGTGTTTTTTTTTTCTTTCTTTAAAATGCATTCAGTTTGTCGATTAAACCTCCCTTTCTCCACAGCGCATAAAGCAATCATTTTCCCCTTCCGTAAATTGCTGGTTTATATCTCACGCCAATCTTTTCATTTAGTTTGATTGTTTGTTTACATGCGAGGGGGTTTCCCTAGATTTGTCAGCTCTCAGGTCAGACTCAAGCCGACGAACCAGCAGACAGCTTGCTTGTGCAGTTGGCAGTAGAACAATAGGTGGAATTTTCCTTTTCACGCACACGACCTCTGACCCTGACTGTCAATCAAATCAAAAATGCTACAATGTTCCTTTACCTTTCGATTACGGGTGCACGACTGAAGAACATGACCCAATTACTGCAAAAGGTTGTGGCGAGTAGAAAGGAAAGATCGTTGACCTTATTCAGTCGACTGCATTGATCACGCACACGGCCAGAAAGTGCATGCACCTTGCAAGTCACCTATTGTTTACATGTTCTGAGCAAGGCAATGGCTGTGGCCTCAGCGATTTTTAAATTTCATTCTTTCTCTCTTTAGTGAACAACTAATTTTTTTTTTCTTTTTGAACGGGGGAAATCTCAGCCAAATAGTACATCATAAGTCTCATGACAAATAGTACATCGTAAATATTACTCACATCACAGTTCCCGTACGGCCGATGAGACATGGGTTGCCGATTTTGAGTTGCTCTGTGGAGCTGTGAAGTCAGCCCATCCTGCAGAGAAAAGAACACAAAATATGTATTACACACTTATCGGGGGGGGGGGTGATCATTGATTTAGGTCATGTTTTCAATTACAGGTTTCAAAGTTCACTTTGACCTTTTTATCATTTATTTGTTTACATCCGTTTTTTTTTTCTTTGCTGCTCGGTACGGTTAGGGTGGCGGAGAGCAGTTAGCAGACTATACAACAAAGGGCGCGCAAACATTTTCACCCAGCACAAGCTCTGACTGTCAATCAAAAAAAAAAATTGTTACATTGTCCGTCGATTGCATTGATCACGCACCAAGCTAATGACACAAACTAGCACCGGCAGAAAGTTCATGCACCTTGCAGACATGTCACGTATTGTTTACATGTTTCGAAATTAGTTACTGCGGAGAAATTCCAACATCGGTAATGTTGACTTTGATTCCTGTTTTCCCTCTCCAATGAACAATATAATTTTTTTTTTTTTTCAAGTGGAAAAAAAAAATATCACAGAGCCAATGACAAATATTAAATCATAACTTATTACTTACAGGATCAGGATCACAATTTCGCGGCGATCCCGGTACCGGTTGTGTCTGTTCGCATTGAACGGGAGTTGTTTCTCGGGGGAGCTGCAAAGTCGACTCATTCTGCAGAGAAAGGGAAATAAAAAACACATAAAGACGTACATTCCCCGAGAAGTGATGATTTTATTTTTTACAACTGCCTACGGCTTTCAAACTCACTGTGAGTGTTTTATTGTTGTTGTTGTTTTGTTTTGTTTTGTTTTTTTCCCATACATTCTACTGCCCTGCGGCCGGCCGGTCGCCGGTTATTTATAGCAAAAGGTAAAAAAAATTCCATTTGACTCACACAGCAATCTGAGACTGTCAATCAAAAATTTGCTACACTGTTTCAACATCTTTTGATCACGACCCAAGTACATGACCTAATTACTCCAATAGGTCAGACCTGCCTGACACTACGCATAGGAAATCTTTGACTGTTGTGATCACGTAGCAAGTAACACAAACAGGTCATCGGCGTGAACTGTGACAGACAGGCACAGTCATGCACCACTGAGACATGTCATGAGCTGTGTACGTGCTATCCAACCTCTGAGCAACTGAGAATGTCATTTTTTCCCCTCTCGGGTGACTATCGCTAACTTGTTTTTGAAACGGATGGGGTACGGGGCGGCGGCGGGGGGGGGGGGGGCACGTACTTGCTTCAAATCAATATAAAGGTACTCACATTAAGATCGTCATTCTGTGGAGCATACAGGGGTTGACCATTGGCTGTACCATAGCATGGCTGCAAAGTTGACGCATTCTGTAGAGGTAAAAAAAAAAACAACACTCAGAAACGATATGAGATATACATACATATGATGGACGGTAAGAAAATTTAGAAAAAATTTTTAAAAAAAATGTATCACTTACGGTATAACCATAGTACTGGTCAGCCCATCCAAACACCTCATCCAACTCAGAATTGGTCAAACACAAATCATCCCACTCCTTATCATCCATGGTAAGGTTGATGGAGGAGCCCCACCAACGGAGAATGGATCCAACAGTGATCAGTGCTGCATCACCGAGGCTGACACACAGAAATGCGACAGTGGCCCTGGCATTGCCCTGCTTCTTATAGTCTTGCCTCATTTGCATAAACCAATCAGAGTGGGGTACGTTGACGTTGTATATTCTCACTGAGCCAGGGGGTCCTTGGGGTTCAGGAGGTTCCTCGGGGGGCCCATCTATGCATGGACCAACTCCCAAATTTATAGTCCACAGGTCTCGCGAGACTTTGAACTCTCGCATTTTGCGAGATGTGTGGACTATCCAACGGCCATAACTACTACTAACCAATATTTAAATATAATTTTCCATGACTGAACAATTGTTCTCCTACGTTTCGTGGCATCATACTCCCTGTTTGTCCGTAAGGTTTTCTCCGGTGTTCTTCGTTTAGTCGAGAGAGTTGGTAGGCCTAGATAAGAGCGGATCATAATTCCTCAAAACGTACTTCCGCGCAATTACGTGTTATTGTCGATTGCTACAGTACTTTGAAACTCATGCAAAATCTACTTTGATTGGTTAATTTTCAAGGTCATGCGCCATTTTGTACAATCGGCTTGTTTCTTACTTGCAATACATGAACTGAGGAAGGGGACAAAGATACCGTTGGTGGCGCTATCCAGGACGGCCAGTATCACATAACGGTCTATGAAGTATAATCGGCCAAAGTTAATTGTCGACCCCACGCTGAATTCAACCTGTCCGACGGACTGGTAACTTTTTTATTTTACCAGTCCGGTGGAAAAATAGCCAGTCTCGGACTGCCGGACAGGCGTTATTTCGAACACTGTTTACAAGCGTAATTTAGCCTTGTAGATCGAACGATCAGAAATTATTACCATTTACATGCTTGATATTCTGAAACCAGGCCGAGTGCAACCAATTTGTGTAGCTCAATGCAGTATTTTAACCGTAAGTGCATCGTAAAGTTACGACAAAACACCATTTATAAGAATTTAATAATGTGTCAATACAGAAACACATAATCAAGCTAACTAATAAAAATCATCAAATACAAAATATACGATAAGAGACAGGTCAAGAAGTTGTGAAGAACTTGAGAAAAGGTAACTTTCTGTATTGAGTTTTCACCGGATGTATTATTACTGAAACTTACTAATTAAAATATGCAAATCGTGAATATCTGACGTAAATCACCTATTCTTGTTTCACGCTAGACGTTTTACATTATTCTTGGATTCCACCATTAGATATTAGACGCGAGTTGGTCGAAAGGAAAACTATTCTCCAAATCACCAATTGCTTGGAAATATTTCAACAACACCACCACTTTAAAACTGCATTCGTATAAAGTTGGCCAAGAAGTATAGAACTTATGGGGAAAGTATATATATCTTGCATACAAAATAAAATAATTTTGGAACCTAAAAGTTTAAAAATGCTAGTCGGCATTCTGACCGATGCACTCCTTAAATCAAATAGTCCAGCCCTGAAGCGATATTGAAACCAAAGTGATCAGATATTAAAAGAGTAAATACTGTGCTGGGCCTTCTGCCAGTTATCATTTATTTGTTATGGCTACACGCAGCCAATGTTTGCAGCGTTTGTCCCTTTGACATCTTTTGACGTGAATTAAAAGTATGAAAAAGCGGTAGAAACATAATCTGCAAACAAGTGTCTTCAAGGTGTTAAATTCATATGAAAATTTGAAATATTTTAAAATTTTGTCGGCTGTAACGGTTTTCTGTTTTAATTTACTTTCAAACAAATGTGCCGCAATGTGTCATGTTCAACGTGTCATCACAGCCTGACCTTGTGTCATGATAAATGTAATTGTTGACAACTGATCTTTATTATGAACTAGAATTCATATTTCAACACCATTAATTCAAAATGCAAGTAATATGTTTTGTTCTTCAACATATGAGCCTGCTTTCCAGAGTAAATATAATGAAAAACAAAAAACAGCTATTTCCTATAATCGACATATATACAGATAACAGAGAGTTTGCTCAATTTAAGATACCATTGCAACAATAAATCTGTACATTTGAATACAATAGATTGGGCGTCATTGCAACTGTACTGATCTCATGTTCGAAATTTACAAAGTTTGACCTCATCAATTTTCTGAATGGAATTCTGAAAAATAAATAGCAGTAAAAAGAATTTTGTAATCTATTGAAGATTACAAGAATGTATACAAGTAAAACTGTCCTTTAAACCGGAGTGATTAAAAAATGATTATCTTTCTGCCTAATCTATAATAATCTCATATTATTATCAATAGAATTTCTTCCTTATGTCAGTTATGTACTCAGTTTTGCAATCATTATAATGTGTTTCCAGCTTTTTAATCTGTAAAATAAATGTTCTTGCCCTTCTACTTAATCAGTGTGAAATTTTGTCGGCACAGTTTGTTATGTCTGTTACGATTGTTCTTCACAACATGAGTTACGTTTTTGTCAACGATACAGTATAGCTAAAGGAAGTTGAATCAAATGACTTTTGTGACTGTAGTGTGATCTGTACTTTGATATGTCTGGTTGTTACAAAGGCCATTCATATTCCCGTGAACTCTGCTTTTATTACGTAATTCCTACACTTGTTACCTTTCGCCTAGTGACCAATAAGTCAATAAATAATCAACAAGACCATAAAATGATCATGATATTGGCGTAGCAGCATAAGAACGTGTAATCACGCGTTGTAACCACATTGACAGACGAAATGTACTTGTTTCAACAGAGAAAAAAAAACGTAAGAGTTGTAATTTTATTCTATTTTTTATAATACATTATTTGTTTGATCGTTGATGATGATTCCGTTTAATGATATAGGCACGACGTAATGTTTACTTTCTTGCAGGAATACAAACATGAAATAGTTATTCAATAAATTACTTGTTTGACCAAACAGAATTCAGCTGAAATAGATGTATAACGACCACACTGTAAAAATAGTGGACGCCAGACGCGTCTTTACGTGTTCAAAATGTACAAATAGTGTCGGTGTTCAAAAATGAACGGCTAGCGTTCATATTGTTTACACTAGTGTTCAGATTATTAATAATGATGTTCTAAAGCTGAACACGAAGTGTTAAGAATCATCTCCTTCAAGTGTTCAAAATCTCAGCATCACAGAAATTTTGCAATACTGTGAAACAATTAACAATCTTTTGTGTTTTTTACTTTACAATGGCTATATTAAATTTACTACTGCCTCGCTGTCCTTCAAACGTACACGGATCTTGGTGTAACGAATTTCACACTATGTGGAAAATATTTCCGGTCTACAATTGGTGAAAGTATGTTTTTTTTAAAAAAAAAGGAAGTATACACAATAATTTATTACGGGTTTTAATTTTGAAAATTTGAATAGAAAATCAGAAAACCAACATGAACGTTTTAATTTTAACATCGGCGTGCAAGAGGCGTTCTACTTCTAAACACTTGGTGTTCAAGTTTGGTGCCTTTTCCTATCCCATGATGCATCAAAACGGAAGTTGCGACATTTTTCTTGAAAGCGCACCCTGAAGTTGTGATCGTGCGGAAGCAAGACCAGAAAGGGTAAGTTTTCTCTCCAAAATAGTAAAAGGTATTAGATTTTGAAACATCTGTATTATTATCCTTTAAAACTTATTGTATTGTACTTTGAGATAGCTTAACTACGTGAAGAAACCTTTTTTCTTACTGTGGATGGTATACCAACAACTAGCTGTGAATACGCAGTGGTACTTTTGGCCATGGCCTATCGATCGATCTCACTCGGGTCAAGGGTCATCGCAACACAACTGTAGCGATAACCCTTGACCTGTGCGCGATCGATACGCCTTGCATAGTACCGCTGCGTTATCACAGCTAACTCATGTCTTTTAGTAGGCACAATCGCATATAAAACATCAATTAAACATCGTAGAGTATACAATGTATTGTTTCAGCATATGAGAGTTTGGCTTTTTTATTTTATTCAGTTGATGACAAGAAGAAGCAAATATTTTGTAACAGTATTGAAAAGAGGCACTGTATATGAAAGTCTCCCCTTTTCCTTAACCTAATCAGCCCCTTGTCTTTCATTTAAAGTCTCATCTCGCCATATTACCTATTGTTGCATTATTTTCAGGATGTAAAAAGTTGGATTTAACTGAAAATCGAAGAGTTGTTACAGAAGCTGGTGGTACAGATAATGAAAAAGACGGGTGTACAGGTAGCTGTTTGGAAACAAGCTTGAGAACCTCAGTTCATCTCTAATGTAGATTTAAACTTCCAAGGGTCAGTAACTGAATTTTGATAAGTTTCTGTATTTTTGTTCTGAATTAATCTAAGCTTTGGTAGCATGCTATGATCAACTAAATGTTGCCGGAGAATAAGCTTTCAGAGACGTGTAACACCCTTATCAGATGCAAGGGTGGAATGAAAGCGACAGAAAATTCAGAGTATAAATGTCCACTCTGAATTACTGAATTTTCTGAAATTTTCACTCAGAATTTTCTGCTTCAATTTTTCATTCCCCCTTGCATCTGATGAAGGAGACTTCGTGTCTTTCAAAGCTTATACCCCAGTAACATTTAGTTGACCATAGCCTGCTACTAAACCTTAGATTATTTTGTATTGTAGCTCAACACGTCTATTGTTCTTAGCAACTGGTTTATAGCTTTGCTGTTAGCTAAATAGGTGGATGTGTAGCATTGTCCTCAAATTTGTACATCCCAAGGTTTTTCTTCAAAACAGCCTGTACGAATCCACTAATATTTGGATTACAGGTCCCAAGGGATTACCCTAATTAGATATGTTCAAATTATGATGAAATATGGAAATTTATATTTTTGAGGCTAATTTTGCTTTGAGGGGGGGGCAACAATCTTCTCTTTTACTGACGTCTTCAATATTTGGTAATTACAAACCTATCGGCTATTTACGCTCGTCGACATATTTTATGGAGAAGAACTGACTTGACAGCGATACAGTTAGCGGAAGACTTCGATGAGCGAGCCATTTGCACACGAGGCTGTAGCAGACGACAGCTTTCACGAAATGTCATCAACAGATGGCCACCAGAGCTGTTTCGCAACATTTTCCTCAGATGACCTGGAGAATTGTGTGGCTGACCAACAAAACAAAATTGCCATATCGGTAATATACATGTTAACGTGTTTGATATCCTCATCAATGAACGGAACTTCATTTTTCTCTGCGGAACGATACAAATGAAACAAGTGCAATCGGGCGCTGGTTTTTGATAGTATAAACCTACCACAATAAAATGCAATTTTCTAAAGATATTGGAGGGACGTGAGAAAAATAATCCCACACCCCAATGGTTTGGATGGAATGTCTCACACGAGTTGGGGAATTCTGTCTCACACTCGCCTTCGGCTCGTGTGAGACAGAACTCCCCAACTCGTGTGAGACATTCCATCCCAACCCGTTGGGGTGTGGGATTCTATTATTCTCACCGGTGAGAATTTGTTCTCACACTTGATTCTCGCCAAGGAGTGCATTTCTCACCAATCTCCAGTGGAGATTTAAATTTTCTCACCGACAGCGGTGAGAATAAGAACAGATTCTCACTGATTGCGTGAAAGTGTCATTTTCTCGCTCAAGTCTCGCAATTCTTCCTATAGAGTCTGTATCGCGTCGTGTTGAAGTGGTGTGTCTGGTTTTTAGCTCATGTGTTCACACACGTGAGCTAATGTTGCAGCGATGTCTGTCTGTCTGTCTGTCTGTCTGTCTGTCTGTCGTTCTGTTTGTCTGTCTGTCTGTCTGTCTGTGTGCTCGATATCTCAAAAACGGCTCGTCAGATCAGAATCGAAGCTGATACATAGATTCAGTTTGCAAATGGCAAGAACTTATTAGTTTTTGGTGGGTGTGGCTTGTTCATTTGCATAATTAATGATTTCAGAAAAAAAAACGTATATATATTGAGAACGACTGCACACAATTTAATGAGATTTGCTACAAGTGTTGATCACACCACTGACACCAAGATATATCAGCCGTGAAAGACATTCAGGGGTGACATAAAAGATAATTGCTAATTTGCATGTTTGTTGAACTTTTCTAATAGGGATATATCTGAATTGACTCGATGAAAATTGACGAAACTTGGTATGTACATTTAAGATACTATGATAAAACATTATTGAAAGTAATTAAACATTTTTACTTCAGCCAATTTCGAATTTGCATATTTAATAAACTTTCCTAATTAGGGATATTTATCTGAATTGAATCGACCAAAGTTGATGAAACTTGCTACATGCATTAAAGATACTATGATTCAACATAATTAAAAGCCTTTAACAGTTTTACCTCAACAAAGTCCTAATTTGCATATTCATGGGAACATTTAAGTTAATTCCTAATTTGCATAATTAATGCACTTTCCTAATTAGGGATATATACTTGGATTTACTTGATCAAAGTTGGCAAAACATGCTATGTACATTGATGATTATACTAGGTTATAACAACATTGAAGTCATTTCGCATTGTCATGTCATATTTTCATGTCAGATGAAACTTGCTATGTACATTAAAGATACAATGATGTAACGTTATTGAAAGTAATTAAATAGTTTAACTGGAGCCAATTCCTTATCTGCATATTTAATGAACTTTCCTAATTAGGGATATGTATCTGAATATACTTGATCAAAGTTGGCTAAACATGCTATGTACTTGGATGATTATACTAGGTTATAACAATATTGAAAGTCATTACGCATTTTCACGTCAGCTTATTTACAATTTGCTTATCTAAAGAGCTTTTACAGTTTTGCATATATAGCTTGAAGGACTTGACCGAAGGTAATTACACTTGCTATTTAAAGTGGTGACACAATTGCAGCAGTTACAGAAATTAAATTATTTTTATTTCAGCTAATTACATATTTGAATACTTTATGACCTTTAGCATTAAACTGTTGTGAATATTGTTCGTTATGTTGATCGAATTTACACATAACTGTAATATATAATGAAACACGTGAGCATTTTCAGCTCATATCTGGTTTTTTTACAACTTGCTCCATGCAGCGGGTTGATTTACCACCTTCCAGGTTGCGTCTTGTGCCGCGCTGTTTCAGTGGTGCCGCTGGCACTTCAATTCGTTCAACTGCAAACTGCTGCATAGCTTCACGCCAAAGGCCGTGTTATAAAGCGCCTGTGTGTGCGGTTGTCCTAGATTTCGGTCGAACCCCTATTTCTTTGTTTAAGGTGTCTACATACAAAACAGACACTTTAAGATTTTATGTGTTTTTCACTTGAAGAAGTCCCAAACCAAAATAAAGTATATATTTTCTGAAAGCCCTGATTGAGGGAAATCCGACCGTGCACAGTGCACAGTTATTATTTGCATATACGTTGTTGCTGTTTTTCCTGGCTTTAGAAAAATCACAATTAGGATTTGAAACAATATTTACCTTTTTAATACTATGAAGGACTCAGCAAATGGTCTGATAAATGTTCCACACACTAGTTTCCGGAAACCGAACCAAATACCAGCAATATATATTGCAAATATTCTATTCCTCCTCTGAAATCTACAAAGAGAAAAGAATAATAATTGTCATAAATAGGGGACAGCATTGCTACCTTGTTTGCAGGCAATCCTGGTATACAGTTTCTGTATGGTGTACCGTTATGTACAATGCAAAACAAGCAGAATAAGTTCAAGAATCATCTGGGAATGTCAATGGCTTAGACACAGAATATAAATCATAAATACTTGTTTTGGCCATATTTGAAGTTCTTTGCAAATACTATTGCCGCTTATAAAAGTGTAAATAAATATTAAGTAATAGATGTACATAAATACATAAATATTTACCTCTCAATGGTGAAAGTTTATTGATTTTGTAACTTTGAAGATTTTTGAAGAACGAAATAAAACTATACAATCGAAATTCATCTAAATTGACAATTGAAGCTCAGACTGCTTTTACTCTCTTAACGTGTTGCGGAAAAACATCTTCTTTGAAGTGTTATTTACAGAGTCTACCATCCAACACGTCAGCGATGTGTCCCTTTGTGGTTTGCTTCACTTTACCCCGGGTATGCCAGTTTCTCAATCATGTCACTTCCTGGAGTAAAGAATAAAAATATTACATCTGGGGATACATCAACAGGTGAAATATTAGTGCATGTTGCTTTCTTTTACTAAATTCTCATAGAGAAAAGAGAAAAGTATCAGAAACTGCAGATTTCATAATGCTTTGTATTAAACTTTGTCAACAGACTTTCAATTGGAGTACATCAACATATGTCTGACATATATCTCTGATATATTAAAGTACTGCGCCTGAAGGGAGCGCCGAAAAATAGTTAATATCCGGATATCTCTGATATATATGACTGATATATGAAAGTCATGCGGCTGAAGGCTGTGCTTAAAAATATGTCTAATATTTTAAAATAACGCGCCCGAAGGATGCTTCGAAAAATATAAAACATACATTACATATATCTCTGATATATATGTCTGGTATATTGAATTCACCTGACCGAAGGTCACGTTGTAAAATATGTCTGATTATTAAATCCGAAGGGCACGCCAAAATGCGACTGAATGATAAAAGTTGTGGCTGGCGCGATGCATTCTAGGCAAGTATGAGCCCGTAACAAAAATTCAAAACGCACCGACGCCCTCCCCCCATCATTCGGCATTTCAAAAAACATGGAGATCCCCATCACCAAAGTCAAAAAGAGGGTCACACCCCAATGAATCCACCGCCCCCAGGCCGAAGAAACTGACCAGTTCCTTAGTCGAACTAACATATGAATATGATATCCGTCGAGTTGGGTTTCACTTTGCTCAATCTGATTAAAATCATGTAGAGTACGGCGACGTCTATACTTACGCGCTATTTTTTGGCTGTCGCCTCTCACTAGGCGATTAATCAGATTGCTCTTTTGCTCTACCCTTTATCTGCAAAGTGTCCACTTCTCATTTTGAATATTCGATGAAAAAAGTTCAATTTTGCACAATTTGCACATCTAATTGTAAAATCTGTGAAAACATTTCTGTATCGTAGCGACACGTGAGTCAAGGGATCATGAACTGTCAACATATTTTCACAATAAATGCAGAACGGGTCGAAATGAAATGTAAGTCAACAGCTCGCTATTTGCTGGCTGTGGAACGCAGCTATCTGTGGCGAGGCAGGCTGCATTCTTTGGGGGTCATCAATCTCTCAACCCCGGACAATGCGGCGGGGTTTACCCTTTGATGACCCGCATAGATGCAGCCGACCCCATTACAGAAGACTGCGTTTCCACAGCTAGCTATTTGTATTCAAGTGACCAGCTGACAAGCAGTACTAAGGTACATAACCTGGATCAGCAAATAAGGTCAAAGCGTTCGACCTATGTATTCAAATAGCTGTACAACCCAGTTTTACCAAGACAGCTTGCTTTACTGTTCTGTCATCTTTACAGGCGAATCAGGTGTCTTTTTCGGTTGGAAAACGTAAGTATTTGTATTAACAGAAGGAGTAGTTCAGTGAATTGGAGTAATGGCTGTATAATTGTTGTTTCCACGTTTATACTGCTGGTTTTACGATTACTTGGGCAAACTGCTTGTGTAATTGACCAACGGGAAAATCGGTCATCGTGGTCACTACTCACTGAAACAGACAATATCTTACGACGTCGATTTCATTTCATATGCCTCATTCTAAGCTTGCATTGCTGGGAATTTACCGTAGATGGTTGTCCTTGTACCTCTCAAGCATCTGTGCGCGTAATCTGCTGTGCGCGAAATACCCTCAAACTTGTCTAAGACTGCATTTCACAAGTATTGAAGGGTGTGTGGAGAAATCACATTTGAAATCGTAACTCATTTTAGATTCCCACTCATTAACCTTAAATACATTTCAAATACCCCCTATATGATCAAAAATATCTAAATCTCCAAATATCGTATTGCCGAACATTTATTAAGCCAATAAATTAACCTAATTTTTTTCTTTGTTTTAAGTATTTTTGCTCATCATGTCAATGCAGCCTTTTGCTTTTTCGAATGCTGTAATATTCAGTATATTACCATGCCCAGGCTGTCGCATTTTGATTGGTCGATCTGAACCACGTGACTGACCACAAATACACAGTAATGGTTCGTTTACATGCCCGTGAATATGAATAATAAGATTAACAACTCAAAGTATCGTAACTTTACAGCTCAAACGTAAATCATAATCAATCACAAAATAAAATGGAGCACTTGTAGGTCAAGTTGAGATACTTTTTTCTGAAAACATCTCCGGATTTGCCAATTTTTTACAGCGCGCGTGACATTTTGTCGCGTATTGCTCAGTTCTGGGGCCCAGTTGTCGTTCGCTCCGGAAATTTTCGCAAATTTTGACGGTTTTCTTCGGTTAGTTGATAATATAATGGAAATAACAGACTCCGCTCTGACCATTAACGTTTATTTATGGGCGCGGGCTCGAGGAAAGCCAAATTAACGGGCTCGGCAAGCCTCGCCCGTTAATTTTTGGCTTTGCTCTCGCCCTTGCCCATAAATAAACGTTAATGGTCAGCGCGTCGCCCGTTATTTCTAAAGTATTTGGCAGCCGGCATACAAGTTATGTAGACTTATGTTGGAAGCTGCATTTCGGTTAACCATAAATTGTAGTTTCAGTATATTGCAATAACACTACTACATATTCATACTCAGGCTGTGTTAATAAC
The DNA here is from genome assembly GCF_041260155.1 of Ptychodera flava. Classification (NCBI taxonomy): domain Eukaryota; kingdom Metazoa; phylum Hemichordata; class Enteropneusta; family Ptychoderidae; genus Ptychodera; species Ptychodera flava. The sequence continues at coordinate 29,822,627 of NC_091932.1, forward strand.
CTTATAGCATTTCAACATGATTAGAAAATTAAGTATACAAATAAATGTTGACACACAGAAAAAAAATGCTGAGAAAAACCATCAAGATTAATATAAATGATCATTCATATAATGTCTACTCTATATGAACAATTACATATTACCGTGAAAACCTTTATATACAAACCATGAGTTCACCTTCTCGAACACAGCATGTTCCAGATGTTTACAATAGGGTTAAATTCAGTGTGAGATGGACGCATCGCATGTACAAAACAAACGATCAGCTTTGGTATAAAACACTAATGAATTATAGTAAACCCAGTATGGAGCAACTGGCTTAATCTACAATGTAGCAATTTTTACAGTAATTTCAGTTGAGAGCTAAACCAAGAAAATGTGTTTTTATTAAGTTTCACTTGGAAAACTTTACAGCTCTTCAACTCTCAGCTTAAATTGTAGAAACAATCACATTGTAGATCGAGTGTAATAAACTGTTCATTTCTCAGTCTAGACAGAGCTGTCCCATGCTAGTTTTGTGTAATCAATCAATGAGTCGATGACTTTGAACTATGTTGTGATACCCAAAGTAATCGTTTGTAAATCAAATGTGTGACACCGAATCGAACTGAAACTAACTGTGTGTTTCATTTGTGACATGTGAAAGGGGCACTATATATCTATTGTGTGTGTCACCATGTTCTTAGTTTCCTCCCTAAAAACAAGTTTTTGGCTTATTAACAGTTGGTATTATATACAGTCAGCTCCAGCCTTGGTTGTAATTCAGTTGTTAAAATTACAATATACAACTTATTATTCGAAGTGAATAATTGATGTTTCAATACATACTATGAGAAGTAGAACAACAAATCTTAAAGTAGAAAAAATATAAACAGTTGCAGTTTCTGTCCTCTGTTACACGGTCCATTGGTTGTTTTTCCCATTAAAATTCAATAGCACAGATTTTTCCATAATACATGTCATCAAAGAATTCTATAAAATGAATCCCGAATTTCTTTAATTATTATTATTAATATTGAAGCCATTGGATAACATAGTTGTTTTTATTGAATTGTCATTGGATGACATAGTTGTTTTTATTTAATTGACTTTGAAAATGTGAAAAACAAGGAACAAAAATATTTTCAGATCCTCGCATACCTAGCGGGAACCATTCAAATCACCCTTTACTATTCCAGAAACGTTCCATCTCCTGAAGTCCTCCAGCCCCTACCGAGTATTTGTGAATGTAGCTTAAACGGGATATGAAATATTTTCCCACGAGATAACGTCAAGACCACGCCTCGGAAAACAACGCTTTCCTCTACTGCATACTTTGTTGAATTTAAGCAATTACAGTTCATGGATTAAGGAGTTGCTCGTGTCATACCACCCGTGCGCATTTGCATACATGATCTTCGCAAAATTAAGGTCATTCTGTAGAATAGATCACGAGCACTCTCTGTTGATCTGAATAAAGAGTCAGCGAAACTGTAATTTGTTTCTGTGATAGCGATATCTTATTTCTTGTGAGGCTATTATTGCTTTTAAATCACGATGTTAGCTCTCTATCGGCAGCAAAAACAGAAATACGAAGCCCTGTGTATGTCAACTGTGTATGCAAATTATTGTACGCCGATACGCAGTCAATAAAGAACAGCAGATCACCCATGTCGATGAAGATACTGTGCTATAACGTTTGTCTACCACCAACGCTTCACTCTACCCTTTTACCCTTGTATGTCAACACAATTAAGGGCGGCGATTGTACAGACACGTGGATCATAATTGTTGCAAAATAAAAAAAATTGTGTGTTGTAAATTTCATGTCTGTAATCTAAAATTTCATGTTTGTCTTCTAAAAATATATTTTAATGTTCATAAAACCATGATTTTTTTCTGAAATTTTATGTTTTTGTGCTAAAATTGTGTTTATGTTCATAATACCAATCTCATGCTTGTGTTCATTAAAGGTCATTCGTGTTCATTGAACAATTGCATAAGTCATCATGATACCGTCATACCCCTTATTACATTGCACTTCCTTCAGAATACGTGAAAGTACAGTGTATTTTACAGGAATGCGATGGCGTTAGGCAGCCCCCAAGGTGACTCCACTGCTCTTAGTGAGGCGAAGTGATACACATAAGTTGATATGAGATATACTAATTATAGACACGCTCGTTCTTGTGAATACGTACGTCCAAAGATCTTGAGATATGCAAAGTGTAGACCCACAAGTTCTTGCTGTACAGGCTAGTCGAATACACTCTTTTATAAAAACCAATTTTTGTGTCGAAGCCACCTTCCCCTGCGAATTTCACCGACTGGGTCTCCAGCGACGGGGCAAGCAAGAGTGATGCAATTCTTATGTGCATTTTCACAGACTATTGAGCTAGCTGTCAGAATGGTTTATGTAACAGCGGGAACGATCCAGACCTTTCTCAGAAGTCCAATCAATGTTTTTATGGTCCTTGTAGCCTTCATACTGATAGCTGCATTATGGAGTATGCGTAGACCTGCTGGTCTTCCCCCAGGCCCAAGAGGATTGCCGTTCATTGGAAGCATAGGCGGTAGGTTTAATCGTATGGTCTTCCTTTACGAAATTCAACAGGCAAATGTAATTCATGTAAAGCAGAAGACAGATTAGAGCCTCCGTACAAACAGATCCTATTTGGGCTATAGAACTACAGCCGAGGTCACGTATTAAAACGAACTTTGTCCTACTGTGTCTCAACTATAAAAATACTAGACAATCCAGTATAATAAATGAGTTAGTGTGTATGCAAAGAAGGTCATTAAAACTCGTGCATCTTCAACCACCATATGACTAAACGTTCTGTCATTTTGACCAACTGCTACTTTTAGTGAGTGAAAATAGAAAACAAATAAGCATATCTTTCTGGTTACTTGCCAATTTTGCAACCTGTTTTGTTTATCATGGTTTTTCAATCTAATTTAAATTTCTACAACTATTAGTCCAAGTATTAACAGATGTAGAATATTAATTATTTGAACATATAATGGTCGATTACTGGATTTGATAAATTTTGCGGAGCCTGCTTTTGCAAAAATTGTGTTCATTATGTCAAGTTAGAGTTTGGATCGTAGGGAATCCATTAACGGCGAGAAGCATAGAAACTCTGGGTGTAATACTGACATTTACAAATGATTAACAGACATTACAGATTTCAAAATCTCTCTATTAACAAAAAGAGTCGATAAATTACAATAAGCCGGTCCACACCTGCAAAGGATGTCGTGTTCAAATTCTTAGTTTCTCTGGGCTAGTTCTACCCAGGTTTTGGTTAGGTTTTACCGATTATATGTTGTTGTCCGATGACATGTTTATAAATAAGGCTGGAAACTCGCCTAACTCACTTCATCAAAATGAAAACCATAAAAACACCAAAAGGAAAACATCGTCAATTTTTATCATCAATTTCGTTTCAGATTTAGCCTTAAATCCTGTATGGACAATATCAGACTTCGCTAAGACATACGGTGATATTTATACCCTTAAAATCGGAATGCAGTACATTGTTGTGCTGAATAACATCAAGCTTGTGCGAGAAGCGCTCGTGGAAAAACAGGACCAATTTGCTGGAAGACCCTGGATATATAGCAGTGAGCTAAGAATTAGTTATTCTGTGACAGGGCTAACCTCAACTGATAAATAAATAAGCAACATAATTTTTGCATTATAATTTGGCAGCTCGAATCGTATGACACGAAGAGCACGACTTAACCGGCAAACGCAATGTTATAGCTCTGCCCCAAATATTTTATATAACACAACTGGTATCGATTTGATAAGGCACCTTGCAAAAGCTTCGTCACACTGCAAACTCCTTTTGAAAGTAGTGAACTGGAAGATACTTAATTCCCAAGCGAGTACGCATTATAATTGGCTTAAAGTAGATGGAATGCTCTTTATTGTTGCCAAAACACTCAACATTTTGTTACTAGAGTAACTTTGACTTCATATATATGAAAGTGGAGGGGTCGTTTTGCTATCAAAATGACATCAACATCTCCATCGTGTAAGCCATAAAACTCATCCGGCCTATCGTTTCTATCAATAATTAAACTTTAATGAACATGTAATTTATCCCAAAAATTTGACTACACAAAAATATTATTGGAAGTGTAAATGGTCAATGTTTTTATCATTGTGTAAATATTTTACAGTGGACCTATTGAGCGAGGGAGGACAAAGTATTTCAAATGGTTATTTCACTAAGAAGTGGAAGGTTTTGCGTAAAATTGGATACCAAGCCGTCAGGTAAGCGCTAATGAAAAAAGTATAGCTAAGGTCGCCAGTAAGATCGTTACCTGTATGCAAATATTTTTACTTTCGACACTTGAAGTATTGTTCGTTATTGAACAGGTCATGAAAGAGTAAAGTTGGACCCCTTTTGCTCGCATGTGATTTCAGCATTAACATTCTGTTTTTTGAAATTACTGATCCTTACATTTTTCATTTAGTTTTGTGTTTCATCAATAGTTTTTACCCACTATTCGTCACATCATATATTTGCCATTGGAAGCTCATCAGTTCGCAAATAATACCTCCAGGCTTTGTACTATGATGTGTTAGTGTCTTTGTGCAGAAATTTAAATCGGCTTTTCACTGAAAAGATCATTTCTCATGCAGAGGAAACAAATTTCAAACTTCAAAACAGGCATATCAGATTAAATGTATATGAGTGCAGCTTTTGTATGTTTTAGGAATTATGCCAGCGGATACACATTGGAAAGAATTGTGACAAAAGAGGCGTTTCCTCGTCTAAAGAAAGCCGTTGTTGACAAGGAGGGGGAACCGTTCTATCCAGAATCAATATTGATGTTGTTTGTTTCTCATGTGATGTCAAATATTTGCTTCGGTCACAAGTAAGTTCGCTTGCCTTTTTAAAGCACTCATCCATGAAAAAATGACCAAGTCAGATGTAGTCTCTGAAAGTTGTTGATTAAAAGCCAACAATTTGATGTTTTGTCGATAAAGTCATATAGTGAAAATTGCAAAATCCTTTGCATATCTATATGTTGCATATCTATCGTACTCGAGGCCACATACTTCACAGATATAATAATTATTCAGTTAGATTTTCACAATGGGATTTCAACCTAGAAGGAACATTGTTAATTATGCATTTTACGATAAAGTTATACAATGTTGTATCCTCAATGCACTATAAAATAACCATATATGTCGAGTAGCTTAGCTCGTAGCTGATCTGAGCTACTCATAGAAACCTCGAAATTTCGTGGAACATTTAGGCAAGAACCTGATTTCCAATAACCTGATTTCCAATACCACTGGCGACATAAGTCGTGTCATTTGTCTGTGAAAAATGTATGCCGGATAAATTTGCAAACTCTTTTAATGAAAGCTTGCAGAAACTTTGGAACAAGAAATATAAGGCTAACGTTTGTTAGCATTTCTTTTTGTTGGATATTTTGTTGAGATAAAACCTTTTAACATATTGATAATCACTATTTATCATACATGATATGCCCGTATCGCCATTCTCCTATTGTTAAGACGGTACTGATATGAACCCGTATTTTAACTAGTTAAAATACGAATTATATTTTTAACTGTAACCAAACTACTTACAGCTACGCATACGCGTGACCTTCGCTGCTATATTCATACACATGTAAAACAGCAGAGCGAATAAGACTTGTGAGACACTCCGAAACGTCATTGTGATTATGGTCAAAATTTTGTTGTTGGCAGTCATTTCATAGGCATTGCACTTGGATACAAGTATGGTTATACCAAAAACATACAAACGAACGCATTGAAAATTTGTATGGTTATGGTAATGGTCATCACTCGGCTACTTGGATGCCCATGTCACCAATATAAGATGTTTATGATACAATATGGCGCAAATACAGCAAAGTTTGGACAGTATTTTCCAACGCTATACGTGTAGCTAACGTCCTTGTGCACACTTTGCAGTACTTTTCATTATTGACATAAAAAAGGAAAGAATAACAGTATGATAATTTAGTTTGTGTATTACCAGTAAGAACATGTCAGTTTCATGCATTCAAGTAGATTTTTGTTCAACCCTGGTGGTATTATCCCTCTACTATCCTCAGCATTCAGGCATTTACGCGTAGCTGTTTCAATAGTTGAAAGTCAACTTTGCTTTGTTTATATCTCTGCTCACTGCTGATTAACAAATATTCTTCTCTTGGATATTGCTTTAAATTTCTAAACCTAATTTTTCATCATTTCGTTGAAAACAGACCACGAGCTTGCGAGGGTTCGAGTTCTCGCAGAGGCTATTGGAGAAATGAAACCAATTTTAGCCCTAGGATATCTTATTTTAGATATATTTTAAGGTATGACTCGGGTTCCTTTGTAAATTTTAGCGATTTTGTGATTATTTCATATTCTGAACCCCTGAAATATGATCTTTTTATTAGAGAAAACTGTGAGGTAACATTGTACTGGAAAATGTCTTAAATTTTAGTGAAAACACGGCCTTCTAACCACTGCGGCGAGTTATTATTTTCTTTTTGTTTTTAACGGTCCGGATTACTGTCAGCGTTATCGTTATACCTTGAGGAGATTATGTAAATTTTTACGCACCATGTTGCGCATGCGCGCACGTCTTCATAAGAGACGCTATCCAACATGCTGATGACTGCCGGCAGTATAAGGTACCGTTCAGTTTTTACGGCGGGGGGGGCCGGCAAAATCCAGGGGGGGGGTCATCAAAATTTTGGAATCCGCAAAGGGGGGGTCATCGCTTTTTCACTGGTAGAAAGGGGGGGTCACCACATTTTCAAAAACATAATACCAACAATAAAGTTCACTTTATGCCATGGCCATGATCGACCCTCTATACCGGCGGGCCGCCTTCGGCGGCCCACTACAATAAATATACATTATGTATTACCCATGACCCTCTTAACGGGCAGACGCCTTTGGCGGCCCACTCCAATAAGGTTACTTCTTGCAATGGCCATGATCGACCCTCTTTACCGGCATGCCGCCTTGCGGCGGCCCACTCCAATAAACTGACTTTATGTAATACCCCACGGCAATCTTAATGGCCGTGCGCCTTCAGCGGCCCTGTCCAGTAAAGTCTACTTTATGCAATAGCCATGATCGACCCTCTTACCGGCGGCCACCTTTAGTGGCCCACTAGAATAAAGTTGACTTTACGTAATGGCCCATGACCCTATTAACTGGAGGGCTGCCTTTGGCGAACCACTCCAATAAAGTTCACTTTATACAATGTCCATGGACATGAGTTGTCTATGGAAATGAAGTTAAAAATTGCCTTACAGTCATCCTAATTAACAGACGTTTCAATGGATGTGGCTGAGAAGTTTGTGCACTGGCACCTCTGCTACACGAATAAAGTGCGCCGCGTACCGGAGTTCAAATCCAAACCATGCGGGTAAATTTGACCTATGGGTTTTAGTTATTTTTAAGCGGGGGGGGGGGGGTCATCAATTTTTTAGTCTGACAAAGGGGGGGTCATCTTTTTTCACGAAAAATGCAGGGGGGTCTATATTTTTTTGAACACCGGCGACAAGATTTTGCCGCCCCCCCCCAGTCGTAAAAACTGAACGCTCCCTAAGCAGTGTAGAAAACGCAAACGGGGGCCGAAGAAGCAAAATGGAAAGCTGATGGACGCGATGTTGTGTGTTGGCCGCTACAGCTAACACACAGCATCGTACACAGGGCTAGCGAGAGAGTTGCCGACATCGACGGTTATTTACGAAAAGTGAATAAAAGACTGGCATTTTTGGAAGCGATCGAGTAGCTGAGGTAGGCTACGACTTGGGCCCAAGAACGCTGAATTTCGACAGTAATTTGGCTTTTTACGTCAAGTCCCAAAATGGATTTGAAGTCACCGACCCTAAGTACGGGTCTTTGCAGGGTTGTGGTGAGCGAGGCGATTAGCTGTAGCGGAACACATAGCATCGTACGCCGGGCTATAGATTACACTGCCGTCCAAAGAGAATCTATTAGCTAATCTTCACTGGAAAATATGGTTCTATAACAGCAGCCCATATCTTGGACTGTCTTGGACTTAGTTTGTCCATGGATGTAGGAAGCATGGTTTGTCCAATTTGTCAATCCGACACTGTTATGTCGGTCTAGAGCACAGCAACGTACGCGAAACGTCGCTTCACGATCGTTGCCTGTCAATTTCTATCTGTGGTCAAGAGAGTGTCGCTGGGTGTCGCGATATGTCGCCGTTTCAATTTTACAATGAGTGAATCTGTCGAGTATCGCCTCAGTCGTTTATTTTAAGTCATGAAGAATCGCTTTTACGTGTAACTGAAGTTGATTTTGGTTTCATACCCGAGGCCATAATAGTACATGTCACAGTGGAAAGCGAAATAGCGCACGAAAACCCGGTCATTTTTTATGGTGAGCAAAAGGACTGCAGCAGATCACATGTGAAAACCACAAAAACAAGTGCGACTTTCCCGCATTCCTTGAACTTCTCAACTACAGAATTTTTTAGAGCATCGAGAGTTGGTCGTCTCATCTCCGAAAGCAAGCAAGCAAGCAAGTGACGTCTTGTTACTATAGGCACAAAAATCGGCACTAAAATGAACTGGGCAACCATTTCACACTTGGTACGTGCATAAATTACGGGCTGTGAGACCGGAAGTCGAGCGCTAGCGAGAGAGCGAGCGCGCGTCGTCGGCAGAACGCAGACCTGTAAACCATTCCGGCTGTATGATTTTTTAAACTTTTCTCGTCTTGTAACCAGACTCTAACCGTTACCAAACAGTGTACAGTTAATATAATTATAAGCTAGATACGTATTTGACAAACAGATTATGCCCTGAATTATCTCTCTAGTGTTTATCGTGTAAATAGTACCCACCGCTTACGCTGACCAGCCTCACGTTTCTACGCACAATTTTCATCATTTTTAGGCGAACTAATGTTTAGGACTTGTCAGAAATTCTCTAACCTGATGCCCAATATTTAACCTAGACCCAGATCGAATAATTTTTTTTGAAACGCACAAAATCCGACTTTTTTCTGCGATTTTGTGTGAAAAATGGGACGTTTACACAAATCGTCGATTTTCTCAGTTCCGATTTTTGCTATGTATGCGCACCTTCAAATGAGTGTAAGTCGGCGACGCGTGGGCCGATTTCCCGAATCTTCGCATGCTAACACTTCATGAATAGACCTGAAAAACCGTGTCTTAGATTTTTGATAAACCCCCCTGAAGTGACGATAACTTGACAAACGTGAACAAAAGCCGATAATTTATGCGAAAATCCGACAGTTCACACTTCGAAGGCTCACTGTGGCAGAAACAAAGCGAATTTCAAAATCCAAAACACGGTTTTTCCCCCTGTATATCCAGCTGTCTAGTGCCGTTAACAGATCACTTAGGGGTGCTGCCAATTCTTACTTATACTCTTTTAAGTGAAAAAATTCAAAATCACATGTTTTTGACTTAAACAAACATACCAATGCATGTTTTGACAACTAAACAAAATTTTTACCTTCTTCAAATATAGACCTATTAGAAAATGTACCACATGTTGGTGTGAGACCCTGTTTTCTATGTGAAACTTTTGATTGAAAATATGTGTCAACCAAACTGAGTCACTACCTTAAAGCTTATTCAAGAATATTCTCTAGAGGTTTCATATAATCTTCGAGATATTATTCTTGAAATTGATTCATCCCTTTGAAGTGCCGTGACATTCTTTTGACACTTTATCATTGGAGAACAGTGGCATGTCCAACGTCTTCGTCATCTAGACATTTATCACGTCTTGTTTCAGCTATGACCTAGATGACACTGAATTCAAAAACATCATGCAGCTCACTAAAGACGCGAATGATGTTTTTGGAAATGGCACGCTGGCTGACTTTGAGCCAATATTTAAGTATATACCAACTAAAGCAATACGTCAGATGAAGCAAGTTTCAAATTCTTGGTTAACATTTATCCAGTCAAAGATCGACGATCATAGGATGAATATGCAAGAAGGTATAGTATAAATAACTAAACGGTAGAAATATCGAAATAATCGTATAGTCAGGAATCATATGTGACATGTATGAGAAATGTCGAATTAGCTGGAGTTTCTGTTGTACTAATATGCTCTCTTTCGTACAAAGAGAGTGGCTATGTTTAAATTTCATGAAAGTTCTGAACTCTTTTCGATGAAGTTAATAGGTTCCGCTGTCTCTAAGCTTTCTCCCTGCATAATTTTATCTCATTAATGTTTCCGTTGACGTCTTCGTTTTGTCGTATAAAAATTAAATCTAACTTTTTACTCTGCATTGATAACAATAGTTTTTTTATTTTAGCAAAAAATACAAAAACAATCATCATCATTATCATCAGCATTATCACAGTAATTATGCTCCTCCTCTTCATGATTATCTTTTATGATGAACACTGTTTTCAGATTTGCTCAGTTAGTCAATCTGTTACTCAAATAATTATTCTCAGAACACAGAATGATAATGTTCGTTGTCAGTGACTAATGGCCAATTCAACTTTCTTCTTTGACAGGTGGCGTTTCTGATGTTGTTCATGATGTTTTGAAGTCCCAAACAGAATTGAAAGATAAAGACCAGGCCGATGAGTTGACAGACGTTCATGTACGACAAATAGTAGCTGATATCTTCGGAGGTAAGTCATTCCTACTATTGTTTGATGATAGATGAAACTCCCGTAGACTATAGTGATTGTCTTCCATACTTTGAAAACAATACACAACTCATGTACGATCTTGCTCGCTTAAAATCATATAGAATTATACGGCATCCGCATACACTGGTTTCCGGTCACAATACTCGTTTCTGTGATATCATATTTAATCTCTCCAGCCCCGCGCCCACACAAAAATTGACCAATTTGGGATTATGGCTTATCAACCAATTTCATTGTTCCTGCTGTTTTTCCTTAAATGTTTGGTTAGTCCTAGTACTTAACACCTTTCGGGAAACTTGTACCAGGTTGGTCTAAAGGGCTCTTCCGATAATTTTTTATGACCCCTCGTGCTGGTGAGGTGTTAAACTTCTTTTTAACAGTAGTATAGTCTCAGCTATACACAAGTGATCAGTATTACAACTGCATAGCATCGGTTGAGACACCATGGAAGGTTTCGCGCTTGGCTGTAAGGTAGAAGCTCTTGACGATGGTAACTGGTGGTCCAAAGGCATTGTGAAGGAAGTGATTCAAAACGAAGGGACATGCACGTATCTAGTTGGGTTTGATGGCTGGTCGGCAAAAAAATTCAACTGGACTCCTCGAACAACAGAAACACAAAACTCAAAAGCTATCTAGAAGCGACAAAACTCGCACTTCTAGAGATACCCTTTCAAACAAGGAAACAGAACATGTCGCGTGCTCAAAGAATCGCGATAAACAAGCTTGCAAACAATAGGCTAATTACAATAAAACCCTTCGACAAGGGTACGAGGCATCGTCATGTAAACACAAAGATTACGTACACGAATGCGAAAGATAATTACGCAACACCCAGTATTATACACAACTAGACAATGACGACACAGAACAAACAGTAAACAAAGTACACGAACTATTAAACAAAATGTACGAGAAAAAACACATCGACCATGATACTTATAAGTATCTTGATCCAAAAAACATAAAAATCCGTACCCTGCAGTGGTACTTACTACCTAAAATTCACAAACCGCCGCCCAAAAACTCAATGTTTGCAGGGAGACCAATCATTAGCGGCTGCTCTAGTCCTTCTAACAGAATCTCAGAATTCTTGGATTACTTCATAAAACCATTGGTCCAGCAACAACCAACGTATTTAAAAGATACAACATACTTCATACAAGAAATTGAAAAACACAAATGTCCCCCAACATGCATTTCTTGTAACACTCGACGTAGTATCTATGTACACAAACACAATTCACGACGAAGCGATTCGGCTAGTCAGTGAAACATTAAACTCACAAACCTCGATTCAAACAAATTATGGTATCAAAAAACCACCAACGGAAGACTTAATAGAAATGCTTTCACTAATTCTAAAACACAACAGTTTTGAATTTAACAAGCAATACTTCCGTCAAACCCGCGGTTGCAGCATGGGATCGAATGCGTCTCCAGAAATTGCTGACATTGCTTTTCATGAACTTGAAAAGAGAATAATCGTAAACAACAGCAACAACATTCATTTCTGGAAAAGATTCAGAGATGATGTCTTTGCAATCTTTCTGGGAACACAAACCGAACTCACTAACTTCATTCAAAAATCAACACAATGCACCCAACGTTTAAGTTTTCATACGAAAACTCAACACAAGATTCCTAGATGTAGTAGTTTTCAAAGGTGCAAGATACCACAAAGAAAACATCCTCGACATCAAAACACATACTAAACCAACAGACACATTCCAATTTCTACATAGAGAATCGTGTCACCCGACAGCAACATTTAATGGCTTTATCAAAGGTGAAATCCTTCGATACGCTCGCACTTGTAACAACAATGACGACTTTACTAAAAAAAGTCGCTTTCTTTAGAAACAAACTACTCGACAGAGAATACAAAAACAACGAAATCACGAATATAACAGATAAAATAAACCACAGTATTCGTAACACACTAACAAACTGTACAATTACACGTAAGGAAACAGCAAACAAACTCATCTTCAGTACAACTTACAGCCCCTACATAAAAACAAAAGATCTTAAGGAAATTCTTTTGAAACATTGGGTGGTTACCGTATAACTGGAACAGCCGATCGTTTGCTGAGACGATCAAAAGGTGTCAAGTGCGCCTCCGATTAAAGTAGTAAAGTAAACTATGCATAACTAATAGACGGGGCCCAGAACGTTGTTTCAGGCCCAAACGACACTCTGAGCCCCGTCAAGTTCTGTGTGGCGCAGGGCTGTCATGAATCAAACTCAGTTGACATCAAACAACGTTAATAAAATATCATTGTAAAAATTCTATGCAAAAATCATGCAAAGTTCTAAGTTCACTGAATGTCTAGAGATCATTTATGTCCAAGATTCATAATCAGTAATCAGTCCTTTGTCGAGTATGTATTCTCAGGCAGTTCCTTCACGTCATCTTTTGGGTTGCTACCTTTCCATGGGATGCAATGGCGGTTTTCATGGTGACCATCAGAGTAAGTAATTAGTGACTATTCTCAAGGCCTGGTAAACATTATCATTCTCGTTGTCATCACCATTACTTCTGATAGTATCAAGTACGGGATTCTCATCAACATTATCGCGGTCGACAATCTCTTTGTGTCCATTATAGTGTTATTCATATCTGTTGGGTCAATTTCAGTCAGTACTGGTATTTTCAATGCCATCATCGGGAAATCCACTGGAAGAACGTTGGAATCCGTGTATGGTTTAATTCGATTAACATGTACAATTTTTTGTTTACGTGTAGAGGTTCAGAGGTTGCTAAGACATAGTTCACAGGTGTCACTTTCTCAATGACAAAGTAAGGTCAATGCCATGGATGTAGCAACTTGGCTGATAATCCTCGCATATCTCCTATGTCATAGTCAATGTCCTTTAGTGCGCTTGTCTTACTATGTCTTCTGCTTTTGCTGCATTAACTGAATATTATCATCGTGGACAAGTGGTTGAATCTCATTTTTTCGTTACACCACTGTTTCACTATGGTCTTTCTGGTCGGTGAACATTGTCCTCAGTTTAGTAAGGATCATATCAGTCAGCAGTCTTGATTCTTGTTGGTACAATGTATAGAAAGGCTACTCCTTAGTCGATTCTTGTTTATATGACAAGTACGAAAACGATGCCATCGGCAAACAGAGATCACAGTCAGTCTGATTGTGACAAACATAGATAAGATATTCAATAGTGTTTTATTGAATTTTCAACAAGGTCATCAGTGTGTGGAGGATGGGAAGTCATACTACTCTTCTTAGAGTGAACTTTTTCACGCGGCTTTTTAACCAAAGGGTACAGGTAGGGCTATATTTTCAAAAACAAACAGTCGAGCGACAACATTCGCAGTTGTCTTTTCAATGGTTAAAAACTACGGCCAATGTTTTTAGATACACCAAATACACAATAATAAAGTGGTTACCTCGTTCTGTATTCAAACGCTGTCCTAATACGTTAACAGCGACACAATCAAAGGGACCGTAGACAGGTAGAGGCTGCTACTGTGCAACTGGTAGATTCTTTAGAGTTTATTTTGAAGCACAGTCAACACATGACTTATGACTTCGATACATTCCCTACAACAAAATCGTTCTTGTATCTTACTGTACGTCTTGTGGAACCCTAGATGACCTTAGGCAATTTCATCATAGCACCACGTCATCACTTCGTTCTGCAGGGCATGAGGAATGACAAGCTTTTTTTGCATGTCGCCTCACTGTCAATAACATATTGGTCAGCATGTAAAACAACTTTCCGTGCTGTCTTTATCTCGGCGAGAAGTTCATCATCGGTAAAATATGATATAAGAACTAGTTATGGCATTGTTGCCATTCTCTAAACCGGTCTAATTGAAGTCAAATGTTGTCTGTCACTGCATATAATAAAGTCTCTCTTCTCTTCATCATCATTGTCCGGTCGTCTGGAAAGTCCATCTGCATTTCCATGCTCTTTTCCCTGGGCAGTGCTGAATTTCAAAGTCACACTCTTGGAGGTCAGCGACCAGCAGGCGAGTCGACCTGTAGGCTCCTGAACGGTCATTAGTCATTTCAATGGGTTGTGGTCGGTAATAACAGTAAAGCATCTACAATACAGGTATGGACGGAAATGCTTAATCTACCAAATTATGGCTAGAGATTCTAGATTGTTGAATAGTGTTTCTCAACTCATTGATAGTACGATGCTAATCGAAGGAAACTCCATAAGTGAAGAATATCATTCAGATGTTGATAGTTCCGTACTGCATAAATTTTCTAAAGGTTCGTTCTAAACCTATCTTGTGTTACAATATGCCCTAAAAACTTGATTTCAGTCTTATAGAAGTGACATTTCCCACATTTCAATTTCTGTCCGCATCTTGAAATCGTTTAAAGATCTCGCGCAAACGATGGAGGTGTTCATCAAATATGTTTTGAAAACATCACAACGTCATCCCGATAAATCAGGCATATTTCCCGTTTGGCGTCTAGCAAGTAATAATTCTATCAAGCATTGAAAGGTCCTTGGCACGTTACACAAACCAAAGGGCATGATGTTTGATTCACAGAGTCTTTTGTATGAAACAAAGGTGGCCATATCTCTATCTTCTGGCACAACTTCGATTTGCAAACATCCTGATGCTAAGTTCATTGTCGAAAATTAATAGGCTTGCCAAAGGGCGTAACAGTGGGTAAATATCCTACTTTGTGATATTATTCATTTTATGGAAGTTCACACAAATAGGCTGGGTCCCATCCTTCTTTTACATGAGCGTAATGGGTTCAGACCGCGGGCTGGTCGATTGTCGGATTATGTCATTTGCTGACATGCATTGAATATGTTCTCATATGTATATGTATGTGTTTTTTTAGATTTTCTGCAGTATCAATACGATGTTGTCTTTCCCAAGTCTTTGTAATGTTCTGCAAATATGGTATCATATTCCATTAACAGCTCATCAAGCTGTCCCATCGGCTTGGCAGACAAATCTGTCTTGCAAAGATTCACATGGCTCCTCGAATTACCCTCGGGCAAAAATTCATCCGGGAAGATTGCCAGTAATTCCCCAAGGTTGCTACCTTTGGTTGTCATTGCATCACATCTTTCAGAACTGAATTTCACTGGATTATCATCATTATCACATGTGCCAACATCGCTAGCATCCAAATTCGATACACATGCAAAAATGTCGTCAGTAACTTCAAATACACCGAGATTCGTATGTCTATTTATCTTCACAGGCTTATCTCTTGGGTTTACGACTCGTACTGTCATACATCAATTGTTTACAATAACGAGGGCCATTGCAAAGCCGATAGCCAACTGGCAGGACTCTACAAGGCACAGTTTCGATTGTCTGTATCAGTTGTCTGCCATGAAAGTTGTCTGCGAACTGCCAGATTTTCTGAAGTCTCTAAGGAGGTTATAGAATAGTTTTACGGAGTTCCTTTCACTGACGGGCTTATCAGACATATCATCTGCATACATCAGATGGTTAACAAAAATACCACCGATGTTGCAACCAACCTTAGAATTAATCAATCTATGGCTCAGATGGTCCATATACACATTGAAAAAATTTTAGGACAAGACACCACCCTGCTTCACACCGTTTTTAACAGTAAAATGTGTTGAAATACAGGAGCCCCATCGAATAGAGAGTTTCTGCGTTCTAGACCAGGTTAAAAGGTATCTCACATAACAAATAGGAACATTAGGGTTGATCAGCTTCTTGAATAATGACCAGCGATTCACACGATCGAAAGCTTTAGAAGCATGCATACAAGTAACGATAACATTTCTACCATGACTTCTAATAGCACAAAAAAGCTTACATTTTGAGGCTTTACTTTATTGCACCTTTCAAATAAATATCAAAATATCTGTGTGAACAGGCTTCGTTCATACACTATACGGACAAGTCAACATCACGCGCGACATCACTGCAAGTCCCCAATGAACCCCAAGAAGAATGATACCTCAATTTAAAAATCGTCTTACAAGAGGAACCTTTTAAGTTGCAATATACTAGTATAATTGTTACCTATCAAAAACTGTCCTCTGCTTTAAATTTCTCCTTATTTCGATCGCGCACTATCGTCATCTTACGTCAAAGAGAGGGGCCGCCATTTTGTTTGGTTACACTGAGATTTGCCATGTTAACAGTCGTCACGGGTGCGACATTGCTGTCATGCCACGCGTTCCCTACCTGTTCAGGGCTGGACCATGCCACAAGAATGGCAGAATGTTTGCTAGAGCTTGTCTAAAAATACAAAAACTTCAATAGAAAAACCATAGGAAAGCATCACAAAAACTCAACAAACAAAGACAATATAACAGTTTCTCTGTGTGAAGGCCTTCACATCCCAAACCACAGTTTTGATAATGATAATGTCAGATCACTGGATCTGTTGAATCATCCAGTACCTATTTAAGCTGACCTATCACACCTTTGTTTTGGCTAAAGATTCAAACTCATGGGGTTGATTTCCCTTCTCGTTTCAATACACTTCAAGTTAGTTCTTTATCAGTTTTCATGAAGGCAGTTCAGTTGCAAAATAGTATGGACCTTTGATTTGTGATATCTGTACTGGTGCTTCCTTGATTGGTTTGAAATTTAATTTGAACTATTTTTGTATGGAATTGTCTGCTTGATCAAACTGCTGCCTTTTGTTAAAGATGGCTGTAGTATTATGTGGATATATAAGGAGTTATAGTGCTCATGGAGATCATAGCAGTGAACATGAATGCCACTGGGACGCTATTTTCATACTAACTGAAAATTTATGTTGCCTTTCCCACACTAAACATTTATCAGTAGTCAAGTAGACATTGACCGAACACCTGCAAAAAGGCTTTGTGCCACTTAACGCCTTAAAATAAAATAAAAAATTTGCTTTACGCAACTGATCTATTTTAGCTTACACCAAATTGGTAAGTGGTCCGTGCCAAATTATTTAAACTGTGATATTTGAAACTTAGTAAACATTTCTAGCATGCTTCATCGATAACTTATTTTGTTATTCGTGCTAAATAGTATGAATTCATGCAATGTATTCAGTGCTTTGATAAAGTTTGTGTGAATATGTGATAGTGAGTTTACGAGCGTAAGTGCTAACTATACAGCATGTGAAAAGGTCACAGTCCCAAAAATTATAATAGCTTGGCTCGGTTATTGAACCACTCTGTTTCGAGAATGGGGATTTTGCCGAGCAGATCTGTCTATGGCTTCTCCGCAGGATGACTGGCTGTCGTATGTTGTAAGTTCGAATCTGATAGAAAACTTACCGTATTTACCATTAGTAAGGAAATGGGAAAGGCATTGTTATTTTTCATTACTTTTCATGATTAACAAAGAAATAATTTGAATTTGAACTGTTGTGCAGTCTACTGACAAACAAACACCCGTTTGCAGCAGATGCAGATTGTTGTCTGTACTTGTCTGTACTCAGACATTTCAATATTATACTCTCATACCAGGCGGGATCGATACAACAATTCAAACCATGATTTGGTGTGTGGCGTACTTGGTAAACTATCCTGATGTTCAGGCAAAAGTACACAAAGAAATAGATGATATCATCGAAAGAGATCGGTTACCACTGTTATCCGACAAGGCTAAATTACCGTACTGTGAAGCTGTCATTCTGGAAGTAATGAGAATCAGAACTATCATACCGCTTAACCTACCACATGAAACAACGGAGAATACTGTTATCGGTGGGTCATCTTTTCACCTTCTTGTGAACATTCGAAGCAAGAACATATATGGTATATCAGTGTTGGAAACTGGCCAAAATATTTGCCAGACATCAGGACTGGTAACTTTCAAAACTTGCCTGTCCTGCCAGAAAGTTGCCTGTCCTGATTTTGTTACAAATCCATTCATTCAAAAAACACAAAACCATTATGTACTTCAAACTGTAAACAACTTTATTTTCAACATGAGTATTAACTATGATCTTACAAACAAATGTTATGAATTCCACTGTTTGAAATGAATTCTAATCCGGACTTGAATACAAAATTTCTACAATAACAATGCTGATAACACTCTGATTAATTAATTAGTTAATTCAAACACACTTTGCCCATATCGCTCAAAGAGTTAAAAGGTTTCACGATAGCGGTTTTAACAACGGGGAAACATTTTTTTTAATTGTCTCCATTTTATGCCACTTTATCGTATAAAACCAAGATGCAATCTGTCATCGAATTGGTACTACAATCAACCAAACTGAAAAGATTGCTGAGCAATACAGAAAACATCATCTGGCAAAGAAAATCAAAAACTGAGAGAGCTGCCATATAAGTAATCAAAGTTGGCGGCATGAATTAAATAAACCAATACTCTCCTCAGACCAAACCGATTTCAAAGGCCGTTTACAGCAAATATTGTCAACGAAACCATGAAACCTCGGAATGGCTAAACACAGAGAAACAACTTGAAGATTTATTACTCGAAGCAGCCCTTCACAACATGCTTTTCAAACGCCGGAAAGCAGGCACCAATATTGACCCGAAAGCTATTACAAAGTCCACGAAAAATTGACACAAAACTAAAAGTTCGGATAATCGATTTAAATGCCTAAAACAAACTAATCATTGACAGATTAGTACAACATTTACTGTTAACATAACGAGCACTAGCAACGCTCAAAATATGCCCTAAAACAAAAATCCTTATAAGCGTCCAGAAACTCCGGTCGATGCTGGGTCATGTTAATTATAATATGACTCCACACACCGGATCGCTCACTATAGAGTCAATCAACAGTAGCTAACTCTCTCAATAACGAATCTGGTTTCTCCTCCTGGAGGACGAAGATGACTTCATCACACAACCAAACGGATGGGATACAAAACAAGAGAGCGACTGATGAAGGAACCCCATTTTTGGTTCCGAAACACCGTTAAGACGAATCACTCAATCAACAATGCGGTTTACCGGGGACCCAAATCACATGACTAGGGTCAAGCCACTATCGATTCACCGGTGTCTGGCCATGTATTCCACACAAAATAAATGCAATGATCCTTTTATTCACCATATCGTAATACTAAACAATCTTGGTAGAGCCGATGTGTGGAGTTGCCCTCATTTTCCTTTATATCCATTATATCTTTATATCTTTCCTTTATATCTTTATTATTTCTAGCACTGGCTGATATCGCGCAAATCTCGCTTTAGTGTGAGATTTACTAGTATGAGCGACTTCCTGTTTACCCGTGTTTACATGTCTCGCTTGCATTGCATTCCGGCGTCACACAGTTGCACAGTTTCAGTAGCATAAGCGCGTCGAAGTCCGACATATTGGTATACTACATTTCGTTTAAAACAACATCTAGAAGCAGCTGATCATGATCGATGAGATTACTGGGTATGCCGTATGGGCTACTATCGAGAGCCCGACACACGGACGTGGAAGTACAATTTTCCTCCTGTCCGACTGAAAAGTTACCCGTCTCGGACGGGAGGACGGGCGTAGTTTCCAACGCTGGGTATATTAATTTGGAAGAGTAAATAGAACTGTTTCTATTGACTTTTCGTCTATCGGGAGTTCTACATACAAATGAGGTCTTGCTTTCAGTTTAAAAGCAGGAGTAGTTTCTTAAACTTTGAAAGTTGCAATCATTTTCATTTATAAGAAGAATTACCATTATTTCAGGCATTTAGTATTTGATGAGAGGGGATATACATTTTTTGAACAATTTGTCTGCATAGTTTCCCAGGAATATTTGATTTTCTAGAGGCCTGAATACTGCCATTTCCAATCCCATAGGTGGCTATAATATACCAAAAGGGACCCAAATATGGACAAACCTATGGAATCTGCACATGGATGAAGAATACTGGAAGGAGCCTGAGAAATTTTGCCCAGGTGTGTTGAATGAAAACTTTCTAAATAGCAGTGTTTTGACAAGGTCATTGTGTAGCAAATGTGGATTAATAATAAGTGTGTTCTTCTGGCTCCCAAATAAAAAAAAGCAACATAAAAACAAATAATATAGCACTTAAATGAACGTTTCTAGCTTTTAGAAATATAAACTGTTTTATAAAGTTTGACTGGATATGATACAAAATTACTGATGACAGCGACAAAGGGAGATGTTGCAATCCAACATGTTTAAGGTCAAAGTATACCGTATCTGAGGTCATAATCATTTGCATATGTTAATGTGGTTAGGACAATATTCACTTATAACTTGTTCACTTTATAATAACATTCAATGGCATAACAATCATATGGTACCATTTGGTTCAGGGCAAACTATACTATGACTATACTGTGACACAAAAAATCATGAGAAATCACTGATATGTAGAAGTATAGTCCGTAAAGAAAGGCACAGACATTTTTCTTTTTCTTCCTACAGAACGATTCTTAGACGACGAAGGCAATGCTCAGAAAAGACAAGAGAGTTACCTCCCTTTTTCCGCTGGACGACGTATGTGCATAGGAGAGATGTTGGCAAGGAATGATATGTTTCTAATATTCACCTGTTTGTTTCAGCAGTTTACTTTATCGCCGGTCAAGGGAAAAGGGAAGCCACGCCTGGATCCGACCTTTAAAAATCTTGCCACCAGATGTATCCCCTATGAAGTTGTCGCCGACGAACGCATTTCTGGGCAAGCGCAATTGAAGGCTTGAATTGGCGTGTTCTGAGACAACTTGATTCAGTAGATGATGGTCTACAAAATTATCCACCGCCGAACGAAATTGGACTCACTTTGAATCACGGGTATCTTAAAGATATATTCATTACCGCGGAAAATGACAAACAGCTCGTCTTTAGCGACAACACACGTAATCACTCTGCTATAGAGTGGTCCTGCTCTTCAAATAATGAAATAAGAGAGAGGATTGCCCTTGTTTCAAATAATGAAATAAGACAGAAGATGGCCATTGTGTTGCAGGGTGATTGTGTACCTTGATTAGAAGTCTCGTAATTGCTCTGCTGCGAATATTTGCACATTATAGGTTTTGCAGCCAATTTATTTGTATTTGTTTCTGTGATTGCATACTCGTTGTTCGTCTTATTGTCTCTTTTGACGTATCTTTCGTTCGTATGTCGTTTGTCCCTTCGTTTATCTGTTTGTCTTTGTGTTACTTGTTAGCATATGCTCAGTTAGGGAGACTGTACCATGCTAACGTGCGTCGCTTAGCCGTGTAGATCGAACGATGAGAAATTATTACCATTTAGATGCTTGATTTTCTGAAACCAGGCCGAGTGCAACTAATTTGTGTAGCTCAATGCAGTACTTTAACTGTAATTACATCGAAAAGTTACAACAAAACAGCCATTTATAAGAGTTTAATAATGTGTCAGAACAGAAACACATAATCAAGCTAACTAACAAAAATCACCAAACACAAAATATACAACAAGAGACATGGAGTGAAGCTTGTCAAGAACTAGAGAAAAGGTAACTTTCAGTATTGAGTTTTCACCGGATGTATTATTACTTGAAACTTTCTAATTAAAATATGCAAATCGTGAATATCTGACGTAAATCACCTATTCTTGTTTCACGCTAGACGTTTTTACATTATTCTTGGAATTAAGGGATTCACCATTAGATATTAGACGCTGTGATCCATCTCTCAGAACAAGTGAACTACACGTGTTTCTGGTGACCTGATCAACTGCATCTGACACCCATTAACCGTAAACCCTTTTTCTTTCAAAGTTTTCAGACAAACGCTCACATTTTGCCCAGTCCTCTTAGCCAATGCTAGTAAAACACAAAAGATTATGTTTCCGACAGAACAAATACACTTGTCATAGGGTGTTACAAAAACTCAAACAATCCAGTCTCTTTGCTTGTTATTCAAGCCTTTGAAGTCTTTCAAATGAAGTCGACATATCATCAGTATTAAGAATTGTGTTAAAGTCTGCAGAGCTAATCAGGTTATTAGTTCTTCGTGGAGGATAAACTTTCCATGGACGGCTGTCAACACAAACGCTTGTCTGTGGAGGCATTTGGGTTAATTGCTTGTTTAGAACTGCTTTAGGAACATATTTATTTATACAACGTCTGGTCTGTATCGTGTCGTGTTGAACTAGTGTGTCCGGTTCTTTTAACAACTTGCTCCATGCAGCGGGCTGATGTACCACCTTTCAGGTTGCGTCTTGTGCCCCGCTGTTGCAGAGGTGCCGCTGACAATTCAATCATTCAACTGTGAAACTGCTGTACGGCTTAACGCCAAAGGCCGTTTATAAGGCGCCTGTGTGTGTGGTTTTCCTAGATTTTGGTCAGACCCATATTTCTTTGTTTAAGGTGACAACATACAAAACAGACACTTTAAGATTTTTATTTGTTTCTCACTTGAAGAAGTCCCAAACCAAAATCAAGTATATACTTTCTGAAAGCCCTGATATAGCGAAATCCGACCGTGCACAGTGCACAGTTATTATTTGCATAATAGTCATATGACAAACGTTTTGCTGAACCTCCAAAAAACCGTTTTTTCTGCTTTTAGACAAAACACTTAGGATTTCAAACCATAGCTACTTTTTTCGTACATTTCTGTTAAGGACTCGGCAAATGGTCTGAGAAATACTCCGCACACTGGTTTTCTGAAACCGAACCAAAACCTACAAATATTCCATTCCTCCTCTGAAATCTACAAAAGAGAAAAGTATTATAGTTGCCATAAATAGGGACAGCATTGTTACCTTGTTTGCAGGTAATCCCGGTATACAGTTTCTGTACGGCGTACAGTTATGTACTATGTAAAACATGCAGAATAAGTTCAGGAATCATTTGGGAATATCAATGGCTTAGACACAGAATATAAATCATAAATACTTGTTTTTGTCATATTTAAAGTTTCTTTACAAGTAATTTTGCAACTTATAAAAGTGTAAATAAATATTAAGTAAATAAGTAAATAAACACATAAACCCTTGCTCTCAGTGGTTTAAAGTCTCTCTTACAAACTGTTAAATCAAGGTTACACCAGAGCAAGACTTGTCTCTACATTCCAACGCTTTTTTGGCAGGTATCGCAAGCTGGTGGATAAATACAATATCTCTCTTCGACAAATGATCACTGATGGCATCGGTGACATGGGGCCTTAGTTAGTGACCACTACCTATCTAACTTACAGATTAATATATGGCGGGTGCCACATGTGGGGCAGGATGCGCTTACTATTTTCGAAACACCTGACATCACTTCTTGGTCTTTTGGCCAGAGGTCTATATATCTTTCTTTCATGAATTTGACTTTGTTTGTGTACCGTCTATTTACTGTCTGTTCTGTGTTGTTTTGTGTCTATGTTTACAACTATTGTCTTACAAATTCTGACCTAGTGTTATTGGATTATGGATTGGTATGATTGCGATTATTCATCTAGAATGACAAATGAAGCTCAGACTGCTTTTACTCTCTTAATTTGATGCGGAAAAGCCATCTTCATTGAAGTGTTAGTTGTAGAGTCTACCATCCAACACGTCAGCGATGTGTCCCTTGATGGCTTGCTTCACTTTACTTTTTTCTTAATCATGTCACTTCATGGAGTAAAGTATAGAAATATTACATTGGGGATACATCAACAAGTCACAGTAAACGAGGTTACCCACAAATCCCCCTCGACTTGTGCACTTGAACATTTTTGCCAAAGGCTAATTCAATTTTATCAAAGTCTGAACAACATGACACTAAGAACTTAATTTCAAGATTATATCTTAATAAGATGTTCCAAAATTATTGACTTCGTTTACAATTCAAGACTAAATTGAATAAAAAGCTGATGTTTTTAAGCGCTAAAACTTGTATGCTTGTCCAGGAAATGTTACACGTATCAGCAACTGAGATGATGTCATCGTCCCACCTGTTATACATGCAAATTTTCTTTGCCATGAGCATTCAAGAAAATTAATAACCCTTTTTGTCCAACACAGATAAAACTTATTCCCTTAATTTGCTTGAAAATATTGTGTATGGCTTTCAAAAATACCTGTTGGCAAAATTACAGAAGTGCTAGCTCCTCTACGGAAAAGGGATTGATCTTTCTATTATTAACAGTGGGAATTAAGAAAATTATGGTTATCAAAAAAATTGATGTCAGAATTATAAAGTATGGACCGAGCTGTACTATGTATAGCGTGATCTCTGTATGTACGGATCATGGAGAATTGTTGGTAAGGTCACTTACTGTGATGTGTGGTTGACACACACACACACGGACAGACATAGGTACGACATTAGCTCATGTTTGTGAACACGTGAGCTAAAATGCATCATACTACCTGCATTGTTCACTGTACTCTTAGACAACTCATTTGTTTACTTGGATATGAAAAAAGTGTTTCTAATGAGGCAAAAGTGTCAAGGTCCTCATCCTATGTTTAATATAAAAAACGCTCACCTTCGAATTGTTTTCGTGTAAACGACTTTCCCAAATATTATTAACAACGACGAACAATTGTTGCTTTATATGACCGTCCTAGGGGATCGCGTCTATGTCTAATTTAACTTAATCCGACCGCTTCATCAAATAAGCTACATTTCTTCATCATTAAACTTGTAATATTAAAGGGAACAGCCCTAAATTACTGACGATATAAAACAACAACTTGCGCATCGAGTTTACTCAAAATTTACCTCCTGCACAGCGCCTTTCGTTAGAGACAATAGAAGAATGCTTCCATGCGTAAATAGGAAACGTTGCATTGTTTCCTCTTAGTGGAACTAACATCTGAATTATGTTTGCCGTCGAGTCGGGTTTTACTTTGCTCTACCCTTTACCTGCAAAACGTTAACTTCTCATCTTGAATATTAGATGACAAAGTTCAATTTTGCATAATTAGCACACCTAATTATAAAATCTGTGGAAAACATATCTTGGCGAAAACGTAAGTCAAGGGATCATGAACTATAAAACATTTTCACAAGAAATATAAAAAGGAGTGAAATGAAATGCAAGTCAATAGCTCGCTATTTGTTAGCTGTGGAAAGGGAGTTCTCATGGTGGGGAGGCTGTGCCTTTGCGGACCATCAAAAGGTCAACCCCGCACATTCGCGGCGGGGGTTGACCTTTTGATAACACGCATTGACGCAGCATACCTCGACACAGAAAGCTGAGTTTCCACAGCAAGCTTTTCGTATTCATGTGGCAAGTAATACAAAGGTACATAGCTAACCTGGGTCACCTAATAAGGTCACTGCGTTAGACGTTCGTATTCAAATAGCTTTACAACCCAATTTTACCGAGACAACTTGCTTCACTATTCTGTCACCTGTAAAGGCGAATGAGGTGTCTTGATCGGTCGGGAACGTAAGTATTTGTATTAACAGAAGGAGTAGTGCAGTAAATCGGGGTAATCGCCGTATGTAAATTGATGTAGTTAAACGGTTATAGGTCTACCGCTGGCTTTGCAATTATTTGAACGAACTGCCTGTGTAATGGATCAACAGGAAGATTGGCCATCGTGGTAATTGCTTTCTGCAACAGACAATGTCATATGACGTAGCGTTAATTTCAGTTCTTATGATTCATTTTACCTAGCGTAGCTGGGGAATTTACCGTTCTTGGTTGTCCTTCTACCTCGCAAGGAAACTGAGCTCGTAATCTGCTGTGCGCGAAATGCACTAGACCCTATCTAAGGCTGCATACACAAATGCAAATACTGATAGAAGGAGAAATCACAGTTGAAATCTAAACTCATTTTAGATCCCCACTCATTACCCTTAGCATATTCTCATTATCCTCAAATAACCCTCTATATGATCAAAAATATCTAAATTCCCCAATATTTTATATTGCCGAACATTTATAAAGCCAACGAATGGCCAATTTTTTGTATTTTTGCTCATCTTGTCAACTGCAACCTTTTGTTTTTTTCGTATGTTGTAATTCAGTATTCGGCAGCCGCCATATACAGGTTATGTAGATTTTTGTTTGAAGTTGCATTTCGGTCAACCATAAATTTGAGTGTCAGTATTGCAGCAACACACATTCATACTAATGCTACGTTAATAGCCTCAAAGCATTTCAACGTGATTAAAAAAGATTTAGTATACAAATTAATGTTGAAACACAGAAAATTGTTGCCTAGAAAAACCATCAGGTTTAATATAAATGATAAATCACATGTCTACTCTATATTGACAACTACATGTTCTCAAAGAATATTTTACTCACAAACCATGCTAAAATGCCAATGTATTCACCATGTCGAACACAGCTTGTAAAAGATGTTTACAAGGGGGTTAAATTCAGTATGATATGGATACAAAGCATGTACAAAACAAACAATTAGCTTGGGCATCACACTTTGATGAATTATAATAAACCCAGTATGGGGCAACTCACTTTATCTGCAACGTAGCTGGATTTGTTTAAAGTTTCAGAAGAAAGCTAAAACAAGAAAAGATGATTTTTGTGGTTAGTTTCAGCTGAGGAAATCTATAAAGCTCTTCAACTCTCAGCTGAAATTGTAAAAACAAATAGTAGATCAAGTGTAATCAACTGTTCATTTCTCAGTCTAGACAGAGCTGCCCCATGCTAGTTTACGGCAATGAATCAATGACTTTCAACTGTGTTGTAAAATCCAAACAAATCGTTTGTTTTGTAAATGCGATGTGTCAGTCTCATACACTGATTTGTGACACCGAACTGAAACCCAATGTATTTTTCATTGGTGACATGTGGAAGGGACACTATATATCTATTGTGTGTCACCAGTTTCTTATTTTACATTTCCTCCCTAAAACAAGTATTTGGATTTTCAACAGTTGATATATGGCTATATACATGTCAGCTCTAGCTTTGTTATAATTCACTTGTCAAAATTACAATATACAGCTTGTGTTTATATTGAAAATGAATAATTATGTTTAAATACATACTATGAGAAGTAGAACAAGAAAATCTTAAAGTAGAAAAATATAAATAGTTGCACTTTCTGTCCTCTGTTATACGGTTTATTTGTTTTTTTCCTATTAAAATTCAATAGTATGGATTTTCCAACATAAATGTCATTAAATCATTCTGTAAATGATTCCAGGATTTCATTTATTATTACTAACAATGGATCCATTGGATGACATAATCGTTTTATTGAATTACCTACCAAACTGTGGACTTTGAAAATGTGAAAAACAAGGCCCCAAAATAGTTTCGGATCCTCCCACACCCAGTGGGAACCATTCAAATCCCCCTTTTCTGCCCCAGAAACTTTCAACCCCCTTAAAGTCCTACAGCCCCTGCTGAGTATTTGTGAATGCAAAGGGAGCAATCTATTTTTATATGACATTTTCTTGTCAGATGGTAACGTCAAGTCCAGCTGGCCATGGAAAACAACGCCAGTAAACAGTTATTACTTTTATTTCCTCTACCGCATACTTTGTCGAATTTAAAGGGACATTAGCTGTAACTGTTGACTAATTTTTCATTCAATGTATCAACTACAGAATTTTACTATAATCCGATCATCATGACAATGCCCGGTGTCTTGTTTGCCAACACAGCCTGTATATGTGAAATGACCATTGTTATTGTTGATTAATGTATTCTAGTCCGGACCTAAATACAAAATTTAAACAATAACAATGCAGATTATACGCATATAAGGTATATTTATGAGCTAAATATTAGGAATTTCTCCATGGTTAAGGGATTCACACCAGAAACTGCAGATCATACACAGAAACAAACAAAATAAAAAATGACCAAAAGTTACAGCTAATGGATCTTTAAGTAATTACAGGTCATGGAAGGACGCAGTTGCCCACGTCATACCACCCGTGCGCATTTGCATAAATGATCTCTGCAAAATTGAAGTCATTCTGCAGATTTACGAGCACTCTCTGTTGTTCTGAATTGAGAGTCGGCGAAACTGAAATTTCCTATTTATTGTGAGGCTATTATTGCTTCTAAATCCCGATATAAGCTCTCCGACGGCAACAAAAATAAAAATGCGAAGCCCTAAGTATGTCAAGCCAAGTGTTGCAAAATAAGAAAAAATTATGTGTTCTAAATTTCATGTCTGTAATCTAAAATTTCATGTTTGTGTTATAAAAATATACTTTACGTTCATAAAACCATGACTGTTTTCTAATATGTCATGTTATGTACTAAAATTGTGTTTATGTTCATGAAATCGTTTCTTATATGCGTACATCTCATGCTTGTGTTCATTCATTGTTCATTCGTGTTCATTGAACAATTGCATACGTCATCATGATACCGTCATACCCCTTATTACATTACAATTTCCGTCAGAATACATGAAAGTACAGTGTATTTTACAGGAATGCAATGGCGCCAGGCAGTCCCCAAGATGACCCCAACTGCTCTTAGTGAGGCGACGTAAAACACATAAGTCTACATGAGATATGCTAATTATAGACACACTCGCTCTTATGAAACACATAAGTCCAAAGATCGTAAGCATTATATGCAAATTGTAGACCCACTAGTTCTTGTCCTACAGGACAGTCGAATACATGTTACCTCCTTTATCAAAATCAGTCTTTGTGTCAAAGCCGCCTTCCCCTGCGAATTTCACCTACTGGGTCTCCAGCGACGGGGCAAGCCAGAGTAATCCCATTCTTCTGTGCGTTTTCAGAGACTATTGAGCTAGCTGTCAGAATGGTTTATGTAACAGCGGGAACGATCCAGACCTTTCTCAGCACTCCAATCAATATTTTTATTGGCCTGGTAGCCTTCATACTGATAGCTGCGTTATGGACTATGCGTAGACCTGCTGGTCTTCCCCCAGGCCCAAGAGGTTTACCGTTCATTGGAAGCATAGGCGGTAAGTAAAATCGTATGGTCTTGCTTTACAAAATGCAAACAGCGAGTGTAATTCATGTAAAACAGAAGAAACATTAGAGCCTCCCTAAAAACAGATCCTATTTGGGTTGTAGAATCACAGAGGTCATGTATTAAAACGAACTTTGTACTTCATGTCTCAACTAGCAAAATACTAGACAACCCAGGATAATGAGTAAGTGCCTATTCAAAGACAAAGGAGGTCCCATGCATCGTCAACAAAAGGTTTGAGCAAACGTTCCGATACTTTGACCAGCTAATAGTGAGTGAAGATAGAAAGCAAATGCATATATTTAACATTGTACTTGCCAGTTTCCCAACATTTTTCGTTTCATGTAATTTTTAATAAAGCTCCCTGGGTCTTCAATCTAATTTAAAGTCTACAACTATAATTCAAAGTATTGACAGATACAGAGAATATTAATGATTAGAACATGTAATGGTCAATCACTGGATTTAATATATTTTTGGAGCATGCTTCTGCATAAATTATGTAAATTATGTCAAGTAAGAGCTTGGATTATTCGGAAATTATTGACGGCGAGAAGCAAAGAAACTCTGGGTATAACACTGGATTTCATAATCTGTCTACTTACAAAAAGACTCGATAGATAGAAAGCCGGTCCACATCTGCGAAGGATTTCGTGTTCACTTGCTTAATTTAATTGGGTTAGTTCTACCCAGCATTTGGTTACGTTTTACCGATCATATGCTCATTTCCAATGGAAGCTCACCTAACTTCCTTCATCAAAATGAAAGAGATAAAAACACTTAACTGAAAACATTGTTAACTTTTGTCATTTATTTCGTTTCAGATCTAGCCCAAAATCCTGTACGGACACTTCTAGACTTCGCTAAGACATACGGTGATATTTATACCCTTAAAATCGGAATGCAGCACATTGTTGTGCTGCATGGCCTCGAGCTTGTGCGAGGAGCACTTGTGGAAAAACAGGATGAATTTGCAGGAAGACCCTGGACATATAGCCGTGAGTTAAAAACTAGTTATTCTGTGACAGGGTTAACCTGAATTCATAGATGCACTATAATTCTTGCATTATTATATGGCTGCTCGAATTGTATGACACGAAGAGCATGACTTCACCGGTAAATGCAACGTTATAGCTCTGCCCTAAACCTTAATAATAACACAATTGGTATCGATTTGATAAGGTACCTTGTTAGCAGTAGTCACACTACAAACACCTTTGGAAAGTAGTGAGCTGGGAGATGCCTAGTCAAGTACATATTATTAGTACTCATTGTAATCATGAAAGCATCCTTACGTATACACATGCAGTCTTTTAGCGAGAGGAACTGTGCATGTTGGCTTAAAGTAGATAGAATGTTCGTTATTTTTGCCGAAACATCCCATGTTAATTGTAACTGGAGTACAATTTACTTTATATATATGGAAGTGGAGGCGGTCGTTTTGCTATTAACAAAAATAAAATCAACATCGCGATCGTTTAAGCATAAAACTCATCCAACTTATCGTTTCTAATGATTTAACTTTAATTAACACATATTTTATCCTAAATTTTTTTACTACACCAAAAGATCAATGGAAGGGTTATGTTTAATGTTTTTATCACTGTGTATATATTTTATAGTGGACGTAGTGAGCGAGGGAGGACAAAATATTTCAAATGGCTCTTTCACTAAGAAGTGGAAGGCTTTGCGTAAAATTGGATACCAAGCCGTCAGGTAAGCTCTATCGAAAATAGGCAGGCTAGCTAACAGGTGGTAGACCGTTACTTGTATGCAAACATTTTTATGTTCAACACTTGAAGTATTGTTCGTTATTGAATAGATCATGAAAGAGAAAAGGTTGTCCCCTTTCTGGTCGCGTATTATTTCAGCA
Organism: Ptychodera flava; assembly: GCF_041260155.1. NCBI lineage: Eukaryota > Metazoa > Hemichordata > Enteropneusta > Ptychoderidae > Ptychodera > Ptychodera flava. The sequence goes on from NC_091932.1 coordinate 29,853,904, forward strand.
TGAAAATCATTCTAGTTTGAAATTTCTGATCCTTGCTTAGTTCTTTCATTGTCTGTAATTTATTCGTCTTGGTTTATAGGGTAAAGAATTATATTTTTATGGTACTTTGGGAAGATTGTCACCGTTCAACATTGATTTCAGGGAAGCTTTACTAATAAGGCTAATTAGCCCATAATTGTAAAAGTGTTATTGATAATACAGTACCCACAACGTTGATACAAGTTTACTATCCAAACGGATGTTTCTGCGACTTGTGAAACACGGCATTTATGTTAAAGGACTTGCCGTAGACTTTATTTATTTATTTATTTATTAAATGATCTACTGAAAAGTGTCGTACACGATAAAATTACAACCTAGATTAAGTTGATTTAATTAGGTAAATTTCTAGGGCTCCCCATAATTTTTTATTCTCACTTGACTAACACTTGCTCACAGGATCATATTTCACATCGTCAAGTTGAGAGTAAATTATAGGAATAAGGTTGGGATGAAAGTCTGACAAATTTTGGAATCAATCAGAATTGAACCACTATTTAAACGCCCTGTATTGTTAAAAACAGAAAGCAAGGATGGAATAATTTGTTCACCACAAAGCGATCAAGTATATAATGCTATTTCATGAATCCATTGAGTTCAACTAATCATTCTTTGGTGGATGACGATTTTATTTCTCCTGCATAGGATACAAATTTCAAAAACAGGCATATCAAATTACATGTATTTAATTAACAACAGCTAGTTTGGTCATGTCGGTGCGTCCGTCCGTCCGTTCACGCAGATATCTCAGAGACGCCTGGAGCGATTTCGTTCAAACTTGGTACAAGGATAGTACCCTACCTCATACAGATGCACGTTGATTTGTTTCACAATGCGATAAAATTTAGCCGTGTTAGAGGACTTTTTAGTCTCACATGTATAAGGCCAAGAAAAATTAAAAATTTAGTTTCTCATCATATATCATATTGCAAAAAGGATGCAGTGACACAGTTTTTAGTCCCACAGATAAAGTCCAGGGGGCTTATAGATTGGGTCATGTCCGTCCGTGAGTCCATCCGTGAGTCCATCCGTTCACGCAGATATCTCAGACACTTTGACAAAATGTCACATGACCTTGGTGACCTTTGACCTCAAATATACATATTTGTCCATAACTCAGTAACCACAAGTGCTACACCCTTCATATTTGGTATGATGGGACACCTTATGACGCCACATATTGTTCCTCATTAATTATGTGCATATCTAATTTTGAGCGAGCCAATAGAGCTAGAGGTCTGATTTTTGGTATATAGGGATAACTTAGCAATACAATTTCTTTGACAAAATGTCACGTGACCTCAATGACCTTTGACCTCAAATATACATATTTGTCCATAACCCAGTAACCACAAGTGCTATACCCTTCATGTTTGGTATGATGGGACACCTTATGACGTCACATATTGTTCCTCATTAATTATGCGAATATCTAATTTTGAGTGAGCCAATAGAGCTAGAGGTCTGATTTTTGGTATATATGGATAACTTAGCAATACAATTTTTTTGACAAAATGTCACATGACCTTGGTGACCTTTGACCTCAAATATACATATTTGTGCATAACTCAGTAACCACAAGTGCTACATCCTCCATACTTGATATAATGGGACACATTATGATGCCAAATATTGTTCCTCATTAATTATGCGCATATCAATTTTGAGCGAGCCAATAGAGCTAGAGGTCTGATTTTTGGTATATAGGGATAACTTAGCAATACAATTTTTTTGACAAAATGCCATGTGACCTTGGTGACCTTTGACCTCAAATATACATATTTGTCATAACTCAGTAACCATAAGTGCTATACCCTTCATATTTGGTATGATAGGATACCTTATGACCGGCCACTTATTATGCCTCATTAATTATGTGCATATCAAATTCTGAGCGAGCCAATAGAGATAGATGTATGATTTTGGTATATAGGGATAGACTATAGGATAGAAATTTTTTGACAAAATGTCATGTCACTCGATAACCTTTTACCTAAAATACACGATTATGTCAATAAATAAGTAACCACAAGTGCTATGTCCTTTATATTAAGTAGGATGGGAGACCTTATGACAACACATGCTTTTACCTCGTGAATTATGCCCATATATAATTGTGGGCAAGCAAATAGAGCTGGAGGTCTGAACTTTGGCATATATGGATTAATTAGCAATACAATTTTTTTTCAACATGTCACGTCACCTTGATGACCTTTGACCTTCATTATGCGTATATATGCATAACTCAGTTACCACAAGTTCTTTACGCTTCAATTTTGATAGGATAATAGACCTTAAGATGTCACATCTTGTGCCTCATTTATTATGCACATATGTATTTCTTGGTTGGCAAATACAGCTAGAGGTCTGATCTTTTTTCCCGATTTAGAAACATAACTTAGCATGCCTCTTGTGTCAAATTTGGACAATGACATAGACCTATGTGTCCATAGATCTGAACATATACACTCCAGTGATACTTCTTAATGACCACGTTTCCCTGCCCATCAAGACTATACTCCTAGTACAAGTGGGACTATGTCATTGTCAATGACTTGTTTTTTAGGAATTTCGCTAGCGGATACACATTGGAAACAAATTGTACAAAGGGGGCCTTTCCTCGTCTAAAGAAAGCTGTTGTTGACAAGAATGGAGAACCGTTCTATCCAGACCAATACTGAAGTTGTGTGTTTGTAATGTGATGACAAATCTTTGCTTCGGTCACAGGTAAGTTCACTTGCCTATTTAAATACACTCATCCATGAAAAAACGACCAAATTAGTGTCGGATGTATTTTCATAAAGTTGTTGTTTGAAAGCCAGCAGTTTGATGTTTTGTAAAATTCATAAAGTGAAAATTGAAAAAAAAACTTGTATGTCGATATCTTTCTTATGTATCGAAACGAAGCCATGTACTTCATAGCTACAAATAATTATCCAATTTGATTTTCAAACATAGGATTTCAACCTACAAGGAACAATGTCAACAATGCATTTACTATAAAGTTTATACAATGTTGCATCCTCAATGTACTATAAATTATTCCAATATCTAGGGTAGCTTAGCTCAAAGCTGATCTGAACTTCTCAGAGAAACCTCAAAAATTTCGTGACCCATTTAAGCAAGAACCGGATTTCCAATAACATGGGCGACATTTTTCTAGTATTTGTCTGTGAGAAGAGGTATCCCGGGTTAGTTTGCTAACTCTTCAAATGAAAGCTTGCACAATCTTTAGGACAGGGGAAAATAAGGCTAACGTTTGTTACAAATTCATTTGGGTGGACATTTGTTGAGTAAAACCTTTGAACATATCAATTATCAATGCATATGTGCCATCGAGGGTAAATATTTTCGCGCTAACATCGACTGATTAACAAGACATTTCCAGGACCACGGGATTAAGACCAGGGTATGTTGGAGGCTCTGAATATACATTTGCACAGAATTTCAGCGCACACTAGATCGCGCCCCATCCCGGCGTTGGATATTACAAGAAAATTTATTGTGGTGATGGATATGGTCCCCACTCGGCCAATTGGAAGCCCCTGTCACGAATGTAACATGTTTATGATACGGTATGGGCAAATACCGCGACGTTTGCTGACGGGCACGATTTTCCAACGCTATACGTGGCGTTTACGTCCTTGTGCACACTTTGCAGTACCAAACATTATTGGCATAAAAAGGAGGAATGCCAGTATAATAATTTAGTATGTGCATTATTGGTAAGAACATGTCAGTTTGAGTATGTCTCGGCATACCGTTCTGTGCATACAAGCAGAATTTTATTTAACCCCGGTCACCGCGGTATTTGTCTTGTACTATCCTCTGCATTCAGGCATTTATTAGTAGACCTTTCAATGGTTTAAAGTCAACTTTGCTTTGTTTATGTCACTGCTCACCGCTGATTAATAAATGTTCTTCCCTTGGATATTGCTTGAAATTTCTAAACCTTATTTTTCATCATCGCGTTGAAAACAGATCACAAGCTCACGAGGGCTCGAGTACTCTGAGGGGAGGTTGAAGACAATAAGTTTTTTAAAAACTCTCGAGTGTTTGGTTTCTCAACTCAACAATCGGCAATAATTCTGATTACAAGAGAATGCATTGTTCTTGCTAAAACAGCAAAGCGTTACAAATCAAATACGTATGTTTGAAAGTTTTTCTTCGTGTAATCAAGACCATAGAGACACTTAATTCTACTGATGTTTAATGTAAGTCTTGCAAACACGAAAGTCTCAGACTGTTAGATTCTATTGGAGGAATGAAACCTATTTAAGTACTAGGATATCTTATTCTAAAGTTAATTCTAAAGCCTTCTCAAGAATATTCTCTAACGGTTTTATAGATATCCTCCTGGTTAGTATTGTAGCGCCATTATAACTTGAAATTGACAGGGACTCATCTCCTTGAAGTGCCATGACATTCTTTTGACATTTATCATTGGGAGAACAGTGGCATGTCCCTCGTCTTCGTCATCTAGACATTTATCACGTCTTGTTTCAGCTATGACTTTGATGACACTGAATTCAAAAACACCATGCAAAACATGAACGATTTGGATGATGTCTTTGCAAATGGCACGCTAGCTGACATAGAGCCAATATTTAAGTATATACCAACCAAAGCCATCCGTCAGATGAAGAAAGTTTCCAATACTTGGTTAACATTTATCCAGTCAAAGATCGACGATCATAGGATGAATATACAAGAAGGTATCGTATAAATAACTAAACGGTAAAATGTCGAAATAATAGCATAAACAAGAATCATATATGGCATGTATGAGAAATGTAGAATTAGCTTGAGTTTGTACTAATATACTCTCGTTTGCACTTAGAGAGTGGCTATGTTTAAATATCATGAAGATTCTGAACTCTCGTCCATGTTGTAAATAAGTCCCTCTATTTCTAAACTTTCTCTCTACACAATTGTATGTCTTCCTTTTATCATATACAAATAATATCTAACTTTTTACACTCATTAATAACAATATTTTTTTAAAGTTTAGCAACAAATACAAAAACAATCATCATCAGTAGTATCACTGTCATTATGTTACTCCTCATGGTTGTCTCATCGTGAACACCTTTTATAGAATTGCTATTTAGGTCAAGGGCAATCTATTACTCCAACAAATACTTTCAAAACTTAGAATTATAATGTTCGTTGTCTGTGATTTAATAATAATAATAACTTCAACTTTCTGCTTTGATAGGTAGCGTCTCTGATGTTGTTCATGATGTTTTGAAGTCCCAAGGAGAATTGAAAGGTAGAGACCAGGCGGATGCGTTAACAGACGTTCATGTACGACAAATAGTATCTGAAATGTTTGGAGGTAATTCATTCCTATTTTTTGGATGAAAGATGAAACTCTTGTAGGCTATACTGATTGTCTCCCATACTCTAAAATTAATACAAAAGTCATGTACGATCTTGCTTGGTAACAGTAACGTTATATAGAATTGACAATTATATGGGATCAGCATACATTGTTTTCCGGTCACTGTACTTATTTCTGTATTCTCTATAATTTCAGGTAACCCTTTTAGACATGTGGCATTTGGCTTTGTATCGTATGGTCTTTGTCTAATACTGGTAACACACATGATATATCTGAAAAAAATAAAATAAGAAACAAGAAAAGTATAATTCCAAAAAAAGACAGAAATGACATTTTAATACTTAATTTTTAAATATTCATCAAAGCGTAATAAGGGAATAAACAGTTTGCAACAAACGAATTTGAAAAAGTGGTACATTCATTCTTATTGACCTACATACAAGTATAATAGTTCCCGTATAAAGTGCAATTAGTGCTGATTTTACAAATAAAAAATAATTTTTTTTTTAAAATCGATGTTACGTACACAAAAACACAATGAGAAAGTGCTTCAAAAAGCAATACTACCAGTCGGGAAAAAACATGACAAAAAATTACAATGTGAACCATTGAGCATTGAGGTCCGTTCAATGATAATGACTTAGAGGGACAAAGTCGGCCACTGTTCATGAATTTTGTTTGATACGAGACACTATTTATGTTGTTTGTGACCATGCATATATATTCGACTCCGGTCTTAGACAGGATAAATAAAACCATCGCGAGAAAGAGTAAAGGTCATGACCATTAATTCAGCTGTTCACTGCTGTGAGCATTCGCATGTGAAAAAAACCACATTGTTTACGTCATGCATTTAATTATATAGCGCCAGATCGACAACGCAGTGTTCTGGATTCCCCTACAATGATGCCGTTACCTGAAGTTATATTTTGACGGCCAGCTTTGCATGCAGAACTTGACAACCAATCCTATTCTTCAATATACTGTTCTTTGCTGCAAAAGGGAAATTTTTTCGAAAGGGCATTTCAAATGCCTACATGCTGCAACAATCGCGGAGCCGTTAGCCGACGACGACAGTCTCTCTCACTGTGACCTATTGCCCCAATGGCAGCATTGTTTTCGTCTCGTACAACTCCATGGAGACTTTCCTGTGGACTGTTGGCATAGAAATATCAAAACAGAGTAAAATGAAAGGGTAAACTTCAGTAGACTGTCGCGTTAGTATTGAGGCGATTGCCACATTGAAGTAATAATAATAATAATATTAATAATGGGTTCTTATATAGCGCACATATCCACAAGTACATGTGATCAAGGCGCTTTTACAATTATTACTACCCCTGGTCATTGGACCTAAGATGATACCAGTCAACTCCCTGGGGAGCAAACAACAGCTCACATGTGCAGCCAATAAGCGCAGCCACAACCACTATCCTACCAGGTACCCATCACTCCTGAGTGGGGAGAAGCAATGAGGAATAAAGTGCCTTGCTCAAGGACACAACACCACAGCCATGCCGGGGCTCGAACTCGCCATCCTTTGATCGTGAGTCCACTGCTCTAGCCACTGGCCCATGATGCCTCCAATATACTTTGGCGACTGATGCGTACATGGCGGAGTGAACGCCAGTACTGCGTACTCTGTATGTCCGGTCCTCTGGCTATGCCTGCGTAAATACGCCATACGATACTGTTTCAATACGGCAAAACATACTTCTACTATTTTCTTATCACGTCTAAATTAAACAGTTAGACAAAGAACTTCGCACCCTGGAAATCTGATTCAATTCCGGATATATTGTTCAACCTGGGCTTCGTCCATACAAAAATGTTTTGCAGTAGTTACTAAGAAGCTCTGGCAGACAGGTATGTTACCAGCTCTAGGCCTCCAGTAGCTAGCTGGGTGCATAGGTTTCAGCTATACCGGCAAACACAAAAATGACTGTACAGATAAAAGTTCAAAGAATATGTTCGTGTTTGGGCATAAATTTTACGATATTCACAGCAATTATTGATCGAGGCTGATTTCCTGTGAGCGGCTTTCTGTGTTTGTTTAGCGGTCTTTGACTTCGGGCAAACCACCATCAGTCAGTGCAGCAAATGCTTCAAAGACTGTCGTGCGATATGAGTGACTGGAAGACAAGGGCGACTACTGCCATGTCAAGTCGCCGTCATTGCAATCCATGTACTCACTTGTGGTTCGAAATACCGTTCACGGTTCAGTTTAACAAATAATTACATGAGGCCCAGAGAAATCCACAATCCTATAACATTCGCACAGACTTTGTGTTAACAGGTAACCAACAATTGTGAACAGTAGTGTCGCTCTGCGGTGTCATGATATCACCGATGTTCAGTTGCACTTCCAGCCGTGATGTTTCAAAAGTTCAACAAGTGATCATCTGGATCATGTCATGTTTGAAAAACCACGGAATAGCAGAATGATGTCCTAAATAAAATTCTTCCACGATGTAGGTTTATCAAGATTCGCTCAACATAATACAAAAAAAATTACTCTGTAACAGTTACTCTGCTAACTGTTTCACTATGAATATCACTGTAGCAATAGATCTTACAATCATAGAATCATTGGCTCTATGGTTTTATTTGTTTCATAGTCTGTGTCATCCGATAGTTAAACCTACAAAAAAATGCCCTTTTAACTTTCACTATTTTACAGTATCTCTTTTGGCTTGTGCTTCTCGTTAATTATCCGTTGTGCTAAAGTTTGTATGAAGGTCCAGCCACTCACGCACTCTTGAAAAATGACGATGTGAAACAGTGGGCGTCGTAATTTTCGTTATGTGATGGGGTTCAACGATGGCGGTTAATTCAAATCTCATGGACGCCCAGACAAACATTGAACATTGATGTAGAGAGCAGGGAGGCGGTTTTATATATGCTTGAAGCCATCTATGGTCACTGTTTGGGTCGCCTGTTGATTTCACTGGGGATTTTTGCCATCGAAAAATATGTAGATAATGGCCGACTTTGTCCCTTGAAGCAGTCGTTAAAACAATACATTCACTAAATGATGATGAACGGTTACTTCTAAGGTGTGGAAAGTAAACAATGGGAGATCATTCTCACGATGCATCATGTGTAGGGTTACCGTTGGTCACAGTCATTGTCAGTCGTTCTGAGTAAATTCAAAGGCTAAAATTCTGAGCAATTGTTGGGCTATATTATACCTCTAAGTCGAGATTGAAAGGCGTCCTGGCTCAATGAGCAAATCCAAAATCAATGAACATCAAACAACTAAAATAAAATAGCATTGAGAAAAATTATATGCAAAAATCATACAAAGTTCTAAGTTCATTAGTCTAGAGTTCGTTCATGTCTGAGATTCATAATCAGTAATAAAACCTTTCTCTAGTATATTCCCAGGCAGTTCCCACATGTCATCTTTAAGGCTGCTACCTTTCCATTGGACGCAATAGCGGTTTTCATGGTGACAATCAGAATCAGTAACAGTTTGGTGTTGACAATTGTCAAGGCCTGGTAAACATTATCATTCGTGTTCTCATCAACTTTACTTCCTATGATATCAAGTACGAGATTGCCATTAACATTATCACGGTCAACAATGTCGTGTCCGTTATAATGTTATTTATATCTGTTGGATCAATTTCAATCAGTATTGGTATTTCCACCGCCATCATTAGGTTATCTATGCGGACGGTCGTTGAAATTTGTGCATGGTTCAGTTCAGATAACATGTACAATTTGTTGTCTATGTCGAGTATCAATGGTTGCTAAGAGAAAGTTCATAAGTGTTACTTTCTCAATGATACAGTAGCATCAATGCCATGGATGTAGCAACTTGGGTGATAAAGGCGACTCCTTAGTCAATTCTTGTGTATATGACGGATACGCAAACAATACCATCGGCAAGCGGAGCTCGCAGTCAAGTCAGATTGTGACTGATTTACATTGATAAGATCGTCAAGAGTATTCTTAAATTTCTCAACAAGTCCATCTATCTGTCGTAATAGGAAGTCGTATTTACTTTCCTAGAGTTAATTATTTCATGTGGCTTTTTCACCAAAGT